>NC_135497.1:431135886-431264559 GCF_052857255.1 Amblyomma americanum | reverse complement strand
GTCGGCTTAAGAAACTATCGAATTAACAGGGATAAAAGCCGCATGGTTACAGTGTCCACACTACAAGCTGCCAACCTCCTGCTTGTAGTCCCTAAATTGCCTGGAGTAGTTGTGGAGGCCCGTGTATTTTATTCATACGTGGCTAATTAAGGAAAAATAGGTGTGCCAATCAAGGTGTGCCAATCACGTACTCAAATGAAGACTTACAAGAGTACCTACGCGATCAAGATGTCATCTCAGCAAGGCGGGTCACCGCTCACGTTCCTGAAAATGGTGGCAAGATCAGAGAGGTACATCGTCGAACAGCTATCTTGGAACCCCGTCTTCGACTCCCGGAAGTTGACAGTTCGTCCTGGATGACTGGTGAGGTCCCCACAGAATGGAAGCTGGCGCAAATTGTGCCTGTTTTAAAACCTTGTAAGAAGCCAACAAGCTGCTCATCATTCCGGGCCATCGCTCTACTCAGCTGTGTAGGTAAGCAAATGGAGCGAATGAACTGCAAACGCATCACCTGGTTTCTTGAAAGCCCCAATGAGTACCCCCAAGAAATGAACCGGTTCCGTCGAAACAGGTCTGCGACTGATAATTGCCCTCGTCTCATCAATGGAAGAGTACCTTCATGCTGGGTCCATACCGACAGCCGTTTTCCTTGACAGCCCTGCGTTTGCTAACGAGCGTGCATACTATGAGCATTGCCTGGAAAAGCTCCCCTCAGTTCCTCTAACAATGGACAGTGTTTCAGGTATCTTAGCCTGCCCTAGGCAACTGAGACATGCAAAGAACATTTCTTTTCCGCATGTAAAGTAAATTGGACATCGCGACAAGCTCTAATTTCATATCGCATGTTGCTCTCATGCGTTCGTCTCGCAGAACTTTGTTAGGCCATTCATCAAACTTTGCACCTTATCATTTCATATCTTACATCATTTCTCGCCGATGCCCCTTAGTAGGCATTTAATAGCCACATTTTATCTTCTCCCCTCCTTTTTATTTCACTAATTTAACCTTGCTTGCACTTCTCTGCATTTGTCTTTACCTTCCGAATTCCCTTCACCACGCAGTGTAGCATGCCAGTGATTTTTACACGTCTGATAAATTCTCTGCCTTTTCATAAAGGTTTTCTCTCCCTCTCTCATGCCATTGTGGCAGAAACCAGAACATGCAGCTGAGCTTGTGTACGTAGAGGATCCTCATTTTCTTTTTAATTCCATGCAAATGAATATTTTCAGGCTTTTTTTGTAAAAAAAATGCATTCATTCTATTTTATTTTGCTGAGCACAGATACAAAAGCTTAAACAGGCAGGCTTTCCTTCCCTGGTGATTCGAGCTTTGCGGAAGCATTGTTGAAAAAGGTAAAAAAAGAAAGATAGAAAGAGCGAGAATGGTGATGTATCTGAAAAGAAAATCAGACCGATCGTGATTCCATACTCCTACAAAGTGGTTCATAATCTTAAGCATGTTGCCGTGAAATACAAAGTTCTGGTGGCCTTTTTTAAATTTTCTCTCAGAACAGCGCGAGAACTTGTATTCAGGCTCAAAACAACGGGATATATCGTTTTAGATCAAAACTAGGGAGATTCAAGAACATCTATTTTACAAGTCGTCGATGAGTAGACAAGAGAAAGGTGTAAACTTTTTCGCTCCTAACTGCGAGAAAACTTGTATTCCAGCTCAAAACAACGGGATACATCGTTTTAGATCGAAACTAGCGAGATTCACGAACATCGATTTTACAAGTTGTCGATGAGTAGACGAGAGAAAGGTGTTAACTTTTTCTTTCAGAACTGCGCGAAAACTTGTATTGCAGCTCAAAAACACGGTATATATTGTTTCAGATCGAAACTAGCGAGATTCATGAACATCGATTATACAAGTCGTCGATGAGTAGACGAGAGAAAGGTGTAAACTTTTTCTTTCATAACTGCGCGAAAACTTGTATTCGGGCTCAAAACAACGGCATACATCGTTATAGATCGAAACTAGTAAGATTCACGTACATCGATTTTACAAATCGTCGAAGAGTAGACGAGAGAAAGGTGTAAACGTTTTCTCTCAGAACTGCGCGAAAACTTGTATTCCAGCTCAAAACAACGGGATACATCGTTTTAGATCGAAACTAGCGAGATTCACGAACATCGATTTTACAAGTTGTCGATGAGTAGACGAGATAAAGGTGTAAACTTTTTCTCTCAGAGCTGCGCGAGAACTTGTATTCCAGCTCAAATCAACGGGATACATCGTTTTAGATCAAAACTAGGGAGATTCACGAACATCGATTTTACAAGTCGTCGATGAGTAGACGAGAGAAAGGTGTAAACTTTTTCTTTCAGAACTGCGCGAAAACTTGTATTCCAGCTCGAAACAACGAGATACATCGTTTTAGATCGAAACTAGCGAGATTTAAGAACATCGATTTTACAAGTCGTCGAAGAGTAGACGAGAGAAAGGTGTAAACTTTTTCTCTCAGAACTGTGCGAGAACTTGTATTCCAGCTCAAAACAACGGGATACAACGTTTTAGATCGAAACTAGCGAGATTCACGAACATCGATTTTACAAGTTGTCGATGAGTAGACGAGAGAAAGGTGTAAACTTTTTCTTTCAGAAATGCGCGAAAACTTGTATTCCAGCTCAAAACAACGGGATACATCGTTTTAGATCGAAACTAACGAGATTCACGAACATCGATTTTACAAGTCGTCGATGAGTAGACGAGAGAAAGGTGTAAACTTTTTCTCTCAGAACTGCGCGAAAACTTGTATTCCAGCTCAAAAGACGGTATACATCATTTTAGATCGAAACTAGCGAGATTTACGCACTTTGATTTTACAAGTCGTCGAAGAGTAGACGAGAGAAAGGAGTAAACTTTTTCTCTCAGAACTGCGCGAGACCTTGTATTCCAGCTCAAAACAACGGAATACATCGTTTTAGATCAAAACTAGGGAGATTCATGAACATCGATTTTACAAGTCGTCGATGAGTAGACGAGAGAAAGGTGTAAACTTTTTCGCTCATAACTGCGGGAAAATTGTATTCCAGCTCAAAAACACGGTATACATCGTTTTAGATCGAAACTAGCGAGATTCACGAACATCGATTATACAAGTCGTCGATGAGTAGACGAGAGAAAGGTGTCAACTTTTTCTCTCAGAACTGCGCGAAAACTTGTATTCTAGCTCACAACAACAGGATACATCGTTTTAGATCGAAACTAGCGAGATTCACGAATATCGATTTTACAATTTGTCGATGAGTAGACGAGAGAAAGGTGTAAACGTTTTCTCTCAGAACTGCGCGAAAACTTGTATTCCAGCTCAAAAACACGGTATACATCATTTTAGATCGAAACTAGCGAGATTTACGCACTTTGATTTTACAAGTCGTCGAAGAGTAGACTGCGCGAAAACTTGTACTCCGGCTCAAAACAACGGGATACATCGTTTTAGTTTGAAACTAGCGAGATTCACGCACTTTGGTTTTACAAGTCGTCGAAGAGCAGACGAGAGAGAGCTGTAAACTTTTTCTCTCAGAACTGCGCGAAAACATGTATGCCGGCTCCTAACAACGGGATACATCGTTTTAGATCGAAACTAGCGAGATTTACGCACTTCGATTTTACAAGTCGACGAAGAGTAGACGAGAGAGAGCTGTAAACTTTTTCTCTCAGAACTGCGAGAAAACTTGTAGTCCGGCTCAAAACAACGGCATACATCGTTATAGAACAAAACTAGCAAGATTCACGAACATCGATTTTACAAATCGCCGAAGAGTAGACGAGAGAAAGATGTAAACTTTTTCTCTCAGAACTGCGCGAAAACTTGTATTCCAGCTCAAAACAACGAGATACATCGTTTTAGATCGAAACTAGCGAGATTTACGCACTTTGATTTTTACAAGTCGTCGAAGAGTAGACTGCGCGAAATCTTGTACTCCGGCTCAAAGCAACGGGATATATCGTTTTAGATCGAAACTAGCGAGATTTACGCACTTCGATTTTACAAGTCGTCCAAGGCTAGACGAGAGAAAGTTGTAAACGTTTTCTCTCAGAACTGCGCTAAAACTCGTATTCCGACTAAAACACGGTATATATCGTTTCAGATCGAAACTAGCGAGATTCACGAACATCGATTATACAAGTCATCGATGAGTAGACGAGAGAAAGGTGTAAACTTTTTCTTTCAGAACTGCGCGAAAACTTGTATTCCAGCTCGAAACAACGAGATACATCGTTTTAGATCGAAACTAGCGAGATTTAAGAACATCGATTTTACAAGTCGTCGAAGAGTAGACGAGAGAAAGGTGTAAACTTTTTCTCTCAGAACTTCGCGAGAACTTGTATTCCAGCTCAAAACAACGGGATACAACGTTTTAGATCGAAACTAGCGAGATTCACGAACATCGATTTTACAAGTTGTCGATGAGTAGACGAGAGAAAGGTGTAAACTTTTTCTTTCAGAAATGCGCGAAAACTTGTATTCCAGCTCAAAACAACGGGATACATCGTTTTAGATCGAAACTAACGAGATTCACGAACATCGATTTTACAAGTCGTCGATGAGTAGACGAGAGAAAGGTGTAAACTTTTTCTCTCAGAACTGCGCGAAAACTTGTATTCCAGCTCAAAAGACGGTATACATCATTTTAGATCGAAACTAGCGAGATTTACGCACTTTGATTTTACAAGTCGTCGAAGAGTAGACGAGAGAAAGGAGTAAACTTTTTCTCTCAGAACTGCGCGAGAACTTGTATTCCAGCTCAAAACAACGGGATACATCGTTTTAGATCAAAACTAGGGAGATTCATGAACATCGATTTTACAAGTCGTTGATGAGTAGACGAGAGAAAGGTGTAAACTTTTTCGCTCATAACTGCGGGAAAATTGTATTCCAGCTCAAAAACACGGTATACATCGTTTTAGATCGAAACTAGCGAGATTCACGAACATCGATTATACAAGTCGTCGATGAGTAGACGAGAGAAAGGTGTCAACTTTTTCTCTCAGAACTGCGCGAAAACTTGTATTCTAGCTCACAACAACAGGATACATCGTTTTAGATCGAAACTAGCGAGATTCACGAATATCGATTTTACAATTTGTCGATGAGTAGACGAAAGAAAGGTGTAAACGTTTTCTCTCAGAACTGCGCGAAAACTTGTATTCCAGCTCAAAAACACGGTATACATCATTTTAGATCGAAACTAGCGAGATTTACGCACTTTGATTTTACAAGTCGTCGAAGAGTAGACTGCGCGAAAACTTGTACTCCGGCTCAAAACAACGGGATACATCGTTTTAGTTTGAAACTAGCGAGATTCACGCACTTTGATTTTACAAGTCGTCGAAGAGCAGACGAGAGAGAGCTGTAAACTTTTTCTCTCAGAACTGCGCGAAAACATGTATGCCGGCTCCTAACAACGGGATACATCGTTTTAGATCGAAACTAGCGAGATTTACGCACTTCGATTTTACAAGTCGACGAAGAGTAGACGAGAGAGAGCTGTAAACTTTTTCTCTCAGAACTGCGAGAAAACTTGTAGTCCGGCTCAAAACAACGGCATACATCGTTATAGATCAAAACTAGCAAGATTCACGAACATCGATTTTACAAATCGCCGAAGAGTAGACGAGAGAAAGATGTAAACTTTTTCTCTCAGAACTGCGCGAAAACTTGTATTCCAGCTCAAAACAACGAGATACATCGTTTTAGATCGAAACTAGCGAGATTTACGCACTTTGATTTTTACAAGTCGTCGAAGAGTAGACTGCGCGAAAACTTGTACTCCGGCTCAAAGCAACGGGATATATCGTTTTAGATCGAAACTAGCGAGATTTACGCACTTCGATTTTACAAGTCGTCCAAGGCTAGACGAGAGAAAGCTGTAAACGTTTTCTCTCAGAACTGCGCTAGAACTCGTATTCCGGCTAAAAACATCGGGATACATCGTTTTAGATCGAAACTAGCAAAATTCACGAACATCGATTTTACAAGTCATCGAAGAGTAGACGGGAGAAAGTTGCAAACTTTTTCACTCGGAACTGCGCGAGAACTTGTATTCCGGCTCGAAACAACGGCATACATCATTATAGATCGACACTAGCAAGATTCACGAACATCGATTTTACAAATCGTCGAAGAGTAGACAAGAGAAGGGTGTAAACTTTTTCTCTCAGAAATGCGCGAGAACTTGTATTCCAGCTCAAAACAACGGGATACATCGTTTTAGATCAAAACTAGGGAGATTCATGAACATCGATTTTACAAGTCGTCGATGAGTAGACGAGAGAAAGGTGTAAACTTTTTCGCTCATAACTGCGGGAAAATTGTATTCCAGCTCAAAAACACGGTATACATCGTTTTAGATCGAAACTAGCGAGATTCACGAACATCGATTATACAAGTCGTCGATGAGTAGACGAGAGAAAGGTGTCAACTTTTTCTCTCAGAACTGCGCGAAAACTTGTATTCTAGCTCACAACAACAGGATACATCGTTTTAGATCGAAACTAGCGAGATTCACGAATATCGATTTTACAATTTGTCGATGAGTAGACGAAAGAAAGGTGTAAACGTTTTCTCTCAGAACTGCGCGAAAACTTGTATTCCAGCTCAAAAACACGGTATACATCATTTTAGATCGAAACTAGCGAGATTTACGCACTTTGATTTTACAAGTCGTCGAAGAGTAGACTGCGCGAAAACTTGTACTCCGGCTCAAAACAACGGGATACATCGTTTTAGTTTGAAACTAGCGAGATTCACGCACTTTGATTTTACAAGTCGTCGAAGAGCAGACGAGAGAGAGCTGTAAACTTTTTCTCTCAGAACTGCGCGAAAACATGTATGCCGGCTCCTAACAACGGGATACATCGTTTTAGATCGAAACTAGCGAGATTTACGCACTTCGATTTTACAAGTCGACGAAGAGTAGACGAGAGAGAGCTGTAAACTTTTTCTCTCAGAACTGCGAGAAAACTTGTAGTCCGGCTCAAAACAACGGCATACATCGTTATAGATCAAAACTAGCAAGATTCACGAACATCGATTTTACAAATCGCCGAAGAGTAGACGAGAGAAAGATGTAAACTTTTTCTCTCAGAACTGCGCGAAAACTTGTATTCCAGCTCAAAACAACGAGATACATCGTTTTAGATCGAAACTAGCGAGATTTACGCACTTTGATTTTTACAAGTCGTCGAAGAGTAGACTGCGCGAAAACTTGTACTCCGGCTCAAAGCAACGGGATATATCGTTTTAGATCGAAACTAGCGAGATTTACGCACTTCGATTTTACAAGTCGTCCAAGGCTAGACGAGAGAAAGCTGTAAACGTTTTCTCTCAGAACTGCGCTAGAACTCGTATTCCGGCTAAAAACATCGGGATACATCGTTTTAGATCGAAGCTAGCAAAATTCACGAACATCGATTTTACAAGTCATCGAAGAGTAGACGGGAGAAAGTTGCAAACTTTTTCACTCGGAACTGCGCGAGAACTTGTATTCCGGCTCGAAACAACGGCATACATCATTATAGATCGACACTAGCAAGATTCACGAACATCGATTTTACAAATCGTCGAAGAGTAGACAAGAGAAGGGTGTAAACTTTTTCTCTCAGAAATGCGCGAAAACTTGTATTCCAGCTCAAAACAACGGGATACATCGTTTTAGATCGAAACTAGCGAGATTCACGAACATCGATTTTACAAGTTGTCGATGAGTAGACGAGAGAAAGGTGTAAACGTTTTCTCTCAGAACTGCGCGAAAACTTGTATTGCAGCTCAAAAACACGGTATATATCGTTTCAGATTGAAACTAGCGAGATTCACGAACATCGATTATACAAGTCGTCGATGAGTAGACGAGAGAAAGGTGTAAACTTTTTCTTTCAGAACTGCGCGAAAACTTGTATTCCGGCTTAAAACAACGGCATACATCGTTATAGATCGAAACTAGTAAGATTCACGTACTTCGATTTTACAAGTCGTCGAAGAGTAGACGAGAGAAAGGTGTAAACTTTTTCTCTCAGAACTGCGCGAGAACTTGTATTCCCGCTCAAAACAACGGGATACATCGTTTTAGATCGAAACTAGTAAGATTCACGTACTTCGATTTTACAAGTCGTCGAAGAGTAGACGAGAGAAAGGTGTAAACTTTTTCTCTCAGAACTGCGCGAGAACTTGTATTCTCGCTCAAAACAACGGGATACATCGTTTTAGATCGAAACTAGCGAGATTCACGAACATCGATTTTACAAGTTGTCGATGAGTAGACGAGAGAAAGGTGTAAACGTTTTCTCTCAGAACTGCGCGAAAACTTGTATTGCAGCTCAAAAACACGGTATATATCGTTTCAGATTGAAACTAGCGAGATTCACGAACATCGATTATACAAGTCGTCGATGAGTAGACGAGAGAAAGGTGTAAACTTTTTCTTTCAGAACTGCGCGAAAACTTGTATTCCGGCTTAAAACAACGGCATACATCGTTATAGATCGAAACTAGTAAGATTCACGTACTTCGATTTTACAAGTCGTCGAAGAGTAGACGAGAGAAAGGTGTAAACTTTTTCTCTCAGAACTGCGCGAGAACTTGTATTCCCGCTCAAAACAACGGGATACATCGTTTTAGATCGAAACTAGCGAGATTCACGAACATCGATTTTACAAGTTGTCGATGAGTAGACGAGAGAAAGGTGTAAACTTTTTCTTTCAGAAATGCGCGAAAACTTGTATTCCAGCTCAAAACAACGGGATACATCGTTTTAGATCGAAACTAGCGAGATTCACGAACATCGATTTTACAAGTTGTCGATGAGTAGACGAGAGAAAGGTGTAAACTTTTTCTCTCAGAACTGCGCGAGAACTTGTATTCCCGCTCAAAACAACGGGATACATCGTTTTAGATCGAAACTAGCGAGATTCACGAACATCGATTTTACAAGTTGTCGATGAGTAGACGAGAGAAAGGTGTAAACTTTTTCTTTCAGAACTGCGCGAAAACTTGTATTCCGGCTCGAAACAACGGCATACATCGTTATAGATCGACACTAGCAAGATTCACGAACATCGATTTTACAAGTCGTCGATGAGTAGACGAGAGAAAGGTGTAAACTTTTTCTTTCAGAACTGCGCGAAAACTTGTATTCCAGCTCAAAACAACGGGATACATCGTTTTAGAACGAAACTAGCGAGATTCATGCACTTCGATTTTACAAGTCGTCGAAGAGTAGACGAGAGAAAGGTGTAAACTTTTTCTCTCAGAACTGCGCGAAAACTTGTATTCCAGCTCAAAAACGCGGTATACATCGTTTTAGATCGAAACTAGCGAGAATCACGAACATCGATTATGCAAGTCGTCGATGAGTAGACGAGAGAAAGGTGTAAACTTTTTCTTTCAGAACTGCGCGAAAACTTGTATTCCAGCTCAAAACAACGGGATATATCGTTTTAGATCAAAACTAGGGAGATTCAAGAACATCTATTTTACAAGTCGTCGATGAGTAGACAAGAGAAAGGTGTAAACGTTTTCGCTCCTAACTGCGCGAAAACTTGTATTCCAGCTCAAAACAACGGGATACATCGTTTTAGATCGAAACTAGCGAGATTCACGAACATCGATTTTACAAGTTGTCGATGAGTAGACGAGAGAAAGGTGTTAACTTTTTCTTTCAGAACTGCGCGAAAACTTGTATTCCGGCTCAAAACAACGGCATACATCGTTATAGATCGAAACTAGTAAGATTCACGTACATCGATTTTACAAATCGTCGAAGAGTAGACGAGAGAAAGGTGTAAACGTTTTCTCTCAGAACTGCGCGAAAACTTGTATTCCAGCTCAAAACAACGGGATACATCGTTTTAGATCGAAACTAGCGAGATTCACGAACATCGATTTTACAAGTTGTCGATGAGTAGACGAGATAAAGGTGTAAACTTTTTCTCTCAGAGCTGCGCGAGAACTTGTATTCCAGCTCAAATCAACGGGATACATCGTTTTAGATCAAAACTAGGGAGATTCACGAACATCGATTTTACAAGTCGTCGATGAGTAGACGAGAGAAAGGTGTAAACTTTTTCTTTCAGAACTGCGCGAAAACTTGTATTCCAGCTCGAAACAACGAGATACATCGTTTTAGATCGAAACTAGCGAGATTTAAGAACATCGATTTTACAAGTCGTCGAAGAGTAGACGAGAGAAAGGTGTAAACTTTTTCTCTCAGAACTGTGCGAGAACTTGTATTCCAGCTCAAAACAACGGGATACAACGTTTTAGATCGAAACTAGCGAGATTCACGAACATCGATTTTACAAGTTGTCGATGAGTAGACGAGAGAAAGGTGTAAACTTTTTCTTTCAGAAATGCGCGAAAACTTGTATTCCAGCTCAAAACAACGGGATACATCGTTTTAGATCGAAACTAACGAGATTCACGAACATCGATTTTACAAGTCGTCGATGAGTAGACGAGAGAAAGGTGTAAACTTTTTCTCTCAGAACTGCGCGAAAACTTGTATTCCAGCTCAAAAGACGGTATACATCATTTTAGATCGAAACTAGCGAGATTTACGCACTTTGATTTTACAAGTCGTCGAAGAGTAGACGAGAGAAAGGAGTAAACTTTTTCTCTCAGAACTGCGCGAGACCTTGTATTCCAGCTCAAAACAACGGAATACATCGTTTTAGATCAAAACTAGGGATTATTCATGAACATCGATTTTACAAGTCGTCGATGAGTAGACGAGAGAAAGGTGTAAACTTTTTCGCTCATAACTGCGGGAAAATTGTATTCCAGCTCAAAAACACGGTATACATCGTTTTAGATCGAAACTAGCGAGATTCACGAACATCGATTATACAAGTCGTCGATGAGTAGACGAGAGAAAGGTGTCAACTTTTTCTCTCAGAACTGCGCGAAAACTTGTATTCTAGCTCACAACAACAGGATACATCGTTTTAGATCGAAACTAGCGAGATTCACGAATATCGATTTTACAATTTGTCGATGAGTAGACGAGAGAAAGGTGTAAACGTTTTCTCTCAGAACTGCGCGAAAACTTGTATTCCAGCTCAAAAACACGGTATACATCATTTTAGATCGAAACTAGCGAGATTTACGCACTTTGATTTTACAAGTCGTCGAAGAGTAGACTGCGCGAAAACTTGTACTCCGGCTCAAAACAACGGGATACATCGTTTTAGTTTGAAACTAGCGAGATTCATGCACTTTGATTTTACAAGTCGTCGAAGAGCAGACGAGAGAGAGCTGTAAACTTTTTCTCTCAGAACTGCGCGAAAACATGTATGCCGGCTCCTAACAACGGGATACATCGTTTTAGATCGAAACTAGCGAGATTTACGCACTTCGATTTTACAAGTCGACGAAGAGTAGACGAGAGAGAGCTGTAAACTTTTTCTCTCAGAACTGCGAGAAAACTTTTAGTCCGGCTCAAAACAACGGCATACATCGTTATAGATCAAAACTAGCAAGATTCACGAACATCGATTTTACAAATCGCCGAAGAGTAGACGAGAGAAAGATGTAAACTTTTTCTCTCAGAACTGCGCGAAAACTTGTATTCCAGCTCAAAACAACGAGATACATCGTTTTAGACCGAAACTAGCGAGATTTACGCACTTTGATTTTTACAAGTCGTCGAAGAGTAGACTGCGCGAAAACTTGTACTCCGGCTCAAAGCAACGGGATATATCGTTTTAGATCGAAACTAGCGAGATTTACGCACTTCGATTTTACAAGTCGTCCAAGGCTAGACGAGAGAAAGCTGTAAACGTTTTCTCTCAGAACTGCGCTAGAACTCGTATTCCGGCTAAAAACATCGGGATACATCGTTTTAGATCGAAACTAGCAAAATTCACGAACATCGATTTTACAAGTCATCGAAGAGTAGACGGGAGAAAGTTGCAAACTTTTTCACTCGGAACTGCGCGAGAACTTGTATTCCGGCTCGAAACAACGGCATACATCATTATAGATCGACACTAGCAAGATTCACGAACATCGATTTTACAAGTTGTCGACGAGTAGACGAGAGAAAGGTGTAAACTTTTTCTTTCAGAAATGCGCGAAAACTTGTATTCCAGCTCAAAACAACGGGATACATCGTTTTAGATCGAAACTAACGAGATTCACGAACATCGATTTTACAAGTCGTCGATGAGTAGACGAGAGAAAGGTGTAAACTTTTTCTCTCAGAACTGCGCGAAAACTTGTATTCCAGCTCAAAACAACGGGATACATCGTTTTAGATCGAAACTAGCGAGATTCACGAATATCGATTTTACAATTTGTCGATGAGTAGACGAGAGAAAGGTGTAAACTTTTCTCTCAGAACTGCGCGAAAACTTGTATTCCAGCTCAAAAGACGGTATACATCATTTTAGATCGAAACTAGCGAGATTTACGCACTTTGATTTTACAAGTCGTCGAAAAGTAGACGAGAGAAAGGAGTAAACTTTTTCTCTCAGAACTGCGCGAGAACTTGTATTCCAGCTCAAAACAACGGGATACATCGTTTTAGATCAAAACTAGGGAGATTCATGAACATCGATTTTACAAGTCTTCGATGAGTAGACGAGAGAAAGGTGTAAACTTTGTCGCTCATAACTGCGGGAAAATTTTATTCCAGCTCAAAAACACGGTATACATCGTTTTAGATCGAAACTAGCGAGATTCACGAACATCGATTATACAAGTCGTCGATGAGTAGACGAGAGAAAGGTGTAAACTTTTTCTCTCAGAACTGCGCGAAAACTTGTATTCTAGCTCAAAACAACAGGATACATCGTTTTAGATCGAAACTAGCGAGATTCACGAATATCGATTTTACAATTTGTCGATGAGTAGACGAGAGAAAGGTGTAAACGTTTTCTCTCAAAACTGCGCGAAAACTTGTATTCCAGCTCAAAAACACGGTATACATCATTTTAGATCGAAACTAGCGAGATTTACGCACTTTGATTTTACAAGTCGTCGAAGAGTAGACTGCGCGAAAACTTGTACTCCGGCTCAAAACAACGGGATACATCGTTTTAGTTTGAAACTAGCGAGATTCACGCACTTTGATTTTACAAGTCGTCGAAGAGCAGACGAGAGAGAGCTGTAAACTTTTTCTCTCAGAACTGCGCGAAAACATGTATGCCGGCTCCTAACAACGGGATACATCGTTTTAGATCGAAACTAGCGAGATTTACGCACTTCGATTTTACAAGTCGACGAAGAGTAGACGAGAGAGAGCTGTAAACTTTTTCTCTCAGAACTGCGAGAAAACTTGTAGTCCGGCTCAAAACAACGGCATACATCGTTATAGATCAAAACTAGCAAGATTCACGAACATCGATTTTACAAATCGCCGAAGAGTAGACGAGAGAAAGATGTAAACTTTTTCTCTCAGAACTGCGCGAAAACTTGTATTCCAGCTCAAAACAACGGGATACATCGTTTTAGATCGAAACTAGCGAGATTTACGCACTTTGATTTTTACAAGTCGTCGAAGAGTAGACTGCGCGAAAACTTGTACTCCGGCTCAAAGCAACGGGATATATCGTTTTAGATCGAAACTAGCGAGATTTATGCACTTCGATTTTACAAGTCGTCCAAGGCTAGACGGGAGAAAGTTGCAAACTTTTTCTCTCGGAACTGCGCGAGAACTTGTATTCCGGCTCGAAACAACGGCATACATCATTATAGATCGACACTAGCAAGATTCACGAACATCGATTTTACAAATCGTCGAAGAGTAGACAAGAGAAGGGTGTAAACTTTTTCTCTCAGAAATGCGCGAAAACTTGTATTCCAGCTCAAAACAACGGGATACATCGTTTTAGATCGAAACTAGCGAGATTCACGAACATCGATTTTACAAGTTGTCGATGAGTAGACGAGAGAAAGGTGTAAACGTTTTCTCTCAGAACTGCGCGAAAACTTGTATTGCAGCTCAAAAACACGGTATATATCGTTTCAGATCGAAACTAGCGAGATTCACGAACATCGATTATACAAATCATCGATGAGTAGACGAGAGAAAGGTGTAAACTTTTTCTTTCAGAACTGCGCGAAAACTTGTATTCCAGCTCGAAACAACGAGATACATCGTTTTAGATCGAAACTAGCGAGATTTAAGAACATCGATTTTACAAGTCGTCGAAGAGTAGACAAGAGAAAGGTGTAAACTTTTTCTCTCAGAACTGCGCGAGAACTTGTATTCCAGCTCAAAACAACGGGATACAACGTTTTAGATCGAAACTAGCGAGATTCACGAACATCGATTTTACAAGTTGTCGATGAGTAGACGAGAGAAAGGTGTAAACTTTTTCTTTCAGAAATGCGCGAAAACTTGTATTCCAGCTCAAAACAACGGGATACATCGTTTTAGATCGAAACTAACGAGATTCACGAACATCGATTTTACAAGTCGTCGATGAGTAGACGAGAGAAAGGTGTAAACTTTTTCTCTCAGAACATCGCGAAAACTTGTATTCCAGCTCAAAAGACGGTATACATCATTTTAGATCGAAACTAGCGAGATTTACGCACTTTGATTTTACAAGTCGTCGAAGAGTAGACGAGAGAAAGGTGTAAACTTTTTCTCTCAGAACTGCGCGAGAACTTGTATTCCAGCTCAAAACAACGGGATACATCGTTTTAGATCAAAACTAGGGAGATTCATGAACATCGATTTTACAAGTCGTCGATGAGTAGACGAGAGAAAGGTGTAAACTTTTTCGCTCATAACTGCGGGAAAATTGTATTCCAGCTCAAAAACACGGTATACATCGTTTTAGATCGAAACTAGCGAGATTCACGAACATCGATTATACAAGTCGTCGATGAGTAGACGAGAGAAAGGTGTCAACTTTTTCTCTCAGAACTGCGCGAAAACTTGTATTCTAGCTCACAACAACAGGATACATCGTTTTAGATCGAAACTAGCGAGATTCACGAATATCGATTTTACAATTTGTCGATGAGTAGACGAAAGAAAGGTGTAAACGTTTTCTCTCAGAACTGCGCGAAAACTTGTATTCCAGCTCAAAAACACGGTATACATCATTTTAGATCGAAACTAGCGAGATTTACGCACTTTGATTTTACAAGTCGTCGAAGAGTAGACTGCGCGAAAACTTGTACTCCGGCTCAAAACAACGGGATACATCGTTTTAGTTTGAAACTAGCGAGATTCACGCACTTTGATTTTACAAGTCGTCGAAGAGCAGACGAGAGAGAGCTGTAAACTTTTTCTCTCAGAACTGCGCGAAAACATGTATGCTGGCTCCTAACAACGGGATACATCGTTTTAGATCGAAACTAGCGAGATTTACGCACTTCGATTTTACAAGTCGACGAAGAGTAGACGAGAGAGAGCTGTAAACTTTTTCTCTCAGAACTGCGAGAAAACTTTTAGTCCGGCTCAAAACAACGGCATACATCGTTATAGATCAAAACTAGCAAGATTCACGAACATCGATTTTACAAATCGCCGAAGAGTAGACGAGAGAAAGATGTAAACTTTTTCTCTCAGAACTGCGCGAAAACTTGTATTCCAGCTCAAAACAACGAGATACATCGTTTTAGATCGAAACTAGCGAGATTTACGCACTTTGATTTTTACAAGTCGTCGAAGAGTAGACTGCGCGAAAACTTGTACTCCGGCTCAAAGCAACGGGATATATCGTTTTAGATCGAAACTAGCGAGATTTACGCACTTCGATTTTACAAGTCGTCCAAGGCTAGACGAGAGAAAGCTGTAAACGTTTTCTCTCAGAACTGCGCTAGAACTCGTATTCCGGCTAAAAACATCGGGATACATCGTTTTAGATCGAAACTAGCAAAATTCACGAACATCGATTTTACAAGTCATCGAAGAGTAGACGGGAGAAAGTTGCAAACTTTTTCACTCGGAACTGCGCGAGAACTTGTATTCCGGCTCGAAACAACGGCATACATCATTATAGATCGACACTAGCAAGATTCACGAACATCGATTTTACAAATCGTCGAAGAGTAGACAAGAGAAGGGTGTAAACTTTTTCTCTCAGAAATGCGCGAAAACTTGTATTCCAGCTCAAAACAACGGGATACATCGTTTTAGATCGAAACTAGCGAGATTCACGAACATCGATTTTACAAGTTGTCGATGAGTAGACGAGAGAAAGGTGTAAACGTTTTCTCTCAGAACTGCGCGAAAACTTGTATTGCAGCTCAAAAAGACGGTATATATCGTTTCAGATCGAAACTAACGAGATTCACGAACATCGATTTTACAAGTCGTCGATGAGTAGACGAGAGAAAGGTGTAAACTTTTTCTCTCAGAACTGCGCGAAAACTTGTATTCCAGCTCAAAACAACGGGATACATCGTTTTAGATCGAAACTAGCGAGATTCACGAATATCGATTTTACAATTTGTCGATGAGTAGACGAGAGAAAGGTGTAAACTTTTCTCTCAGAACTGCGCGAAAACTTGTATTCCAGCTCAAAAGACGGTATACATCATTTTAGATCGAAACTAGCGAGATTTACGCACTTTGATTTTACAAGTCGTCGAAAAGTAGACGAGAGAAAGGAGTAAACTTTTTCTCTCAGAACTGCGCGAGAACTTGTATTCCAGCTCAAAACAACGGGATACATCGTTTTAGATCAAAACTAGGGAGATTCATGAACATCGATTTTACAAGTCTTCGATGAGTAGACGAGAGAAAGGTGTAAACTTTGTCGCTCATAACTGCGGGAAAATTGTATTCCAGCTCAAAAACACGGTATACATCGTTTTAGATCGAAACTAGCGAGATTCACGAACATCGATTATACAAGTCGTCGATGAGTAGACGAGAGAAAGGTGTAAACTTTTTCTCTCAGAACTGCGCGAAAACTTGTATTCTAGCTCAAAACAACAGGATACATCGTTTTAGATCGAAACTAGCGAGATTCACGAATATCGATTTTACAATTTGTCGATGAGTAGACGAGAGAAAGGTGTAAACGTTTTCTCTCAAAACTGCGCGAAAACTTGTATTCCAGCTCAAAAACACGGTATACATCATTTTAGATCGAAACTAGCGAGATTTACGCACTTTGATTTTACAAGTCGTCGAAGAGTAGACTGCGCGAAAACTTGTACTCCGGCTCAAAACAACGGGATACATCGTTTTAGTTTGAAACTAGCGAGATTCACGCACTTTGATTTTACAAGTCGTCGAAGAGCAGACGAGAGAGAGCTGTAAACTTTTTCTCTCAGAACTGCGCGAAAACATGTATGCCGGCTCCTAACAACGGGATACATCGTTTTAGATCGAAACTAGCGAGATTTACGCACTTCGATTTTACAAGTCGACGAAGAGTAGACGAGAGAGAGCTGTAAACTTTTTCTCTCAGAACTGCGAGAAAACTTGTAGTCCGGCTCAAAACAACGGCATACATCGTTATAGATCAAAACTAGCAAGATTCACGAACATCGATTTTACAAATCGCCGAAGAGTAGACGAGAGAAAGATGTAAACTTTTTCTCTCAGAACTGCGCGAAAACTTGTATTCCAGCTCAAAACAACGGGATACATCGTTTTAGATCGAAACTAGCGAGATTTACGCACTTTGATTTTTACAAGTCGTCGAAGAGTAGACTGCGCGAAAACTTGTACTCCGGCTCAAAGCAACGGGATATATCGTTTTAGATCGAAACTAGCGAGATTTATGCACTTCGATTTTACAAGTCGTCCAAGGCTAGACGAGAGAAAGCTGTAAACGTTTTCTCTCAGAACTGCGCTAAAACTCGTATTCCGGCTAAAAACATCGGGATACATCGTTTTAGATCGAAACTAGCAAAATTCACGAACATCGATTTTACAAGTCATCGAAGAGTAGACGGGAGAAAGTTGCAAACATTTTCTCTCAGAACTGCGCGAGAAATTGTATTCCAGCTCAAAACAACGGGATACATCGTTTTAGATCAAAGCTAGGGAGATTCACGAACATCGATTTTACAAGTCGTCGATGAGTAGACGAGAGAAAGGTATAAACTTTTTCTCTCATAACTGCGCGAAAACTTGTATTCCAGCTCAAAACAGCGGGATACATCGTTTTAGATCGAAACTAGCGAGGTTTACGCACTTTATTTTACAAGGCATCGAAGAGTAGACTGCGCGAAAACTTGTACTCCGGCTGAAAACAACGGGATACATCGTTTTAGAACGAAACTAGCGAGATTCAAGAACATCCATTTTACAAGTCGTCGATGAGTAGACAAGAGAAAGGTGTCAACTTTTTCGCTGATAACTGCGCGAAAACTTGTTTTCCAGCTCAAAACAACGGGATACATTGTTTTAGATCGAAACTAGCGAGATTCACGAACATCGATTTTACAAGTTGTCGATGAGTAGACGAGAGAAAGGTGTAAACGTTTTCTCTCAGAACTGCGCGAGAACTTGCATTCCAGCTCAAAACAACGGGATACATCGTTTTAGATCAAAACTAGGGAGATTCAAGAACATCCATTTTACAAGTCGTCGATGAGTAGACAAGAGAAAGGTGTCAACTTTTTCGCTGATAACTGCGCGAAAACTTGTTTTCCAGCTCAAAACAACGGGATACATCGTTTTAGATCGAAACTAGCGAGATTCACGAACATCGATTTTACAAGTTGTCGATGAGTAGACGAGAGAAATGTGTAAACTTTTTCTCTCAGAACTGCGCGAAAACTTGTATTCCAGCTCAAAAACGGTATATATCGTTTTAGATCAAAACTAGCGAGATTCACGAACATCGATTATACAAGTCGTCGATGAGTAGACGAGAGAAAGGTGTAAACTTTTTCTTTCAGAACTGCGCGAAAACTTGTATTCCGGCTCGAAACAACGGCATACATCGTTATAGATCGACACTAGCAAGATTCACGAACATCGATTTTACAAATCGTCGATGAGTAGACGAGATAAAGGTGTAAACTTTTTCTCTCAGAGCTGCGCGAGAACTTGTATTCCGGCTCGAAACAACGGCATACATCGTTATAGATCGACACTAGCAAGATTCACGAACATCGATTTTACAAATCGTCGAAGAGTAGACAAGAGAAAGGTGTAAACTTTTTCTCTCAGTGCTGCGCGAGAACTTGTATGCCAGCTCAAAACAGCGGGATACATCGTTTTAGATCAAAACTAGCGAGATTTACGAACATCGATTTTACAAGTCGTCGAAGAGTAGACGAGAGAAAGGTGTAAACTTTTTCTCTCAGAACTGCGCGAGAACTTGTATTCCAGCTCAAAACAACGGGATACAACGTTTTAGATCGAAACTAGCGAGATTCACGAACATCGATTTTACAAGTTGTCGATGAGTAGACGAGAGAAAGGTGTAAACTTTTTCTTTCAGAAATGCGCGAAAACTTGTATTCCAGCTCAAAAGCCGGTATACATCATTTTAGATCGAAACTAGCGAGATTTACGCACTTTGATTTTACAAGTCGTCGAAGAGTAGACGAGAGAAAGGTGTAAACTTTTTCTCTCAGAACTGCGCGAGAACTTGTATTCCAGCTCAAAACAACGGGATACATCGTTTTAGACCAAAACTAGGGAGATTCATGAACATCGATTTTACAAGTCGTCGATGAGTAGACGAGAGAAAGGTGTAAAGTTTTTCGCTCATAACTGCGGGAAAATTGTATTCCAGCTCAAAAACACGGTATACATCGTTTTAGATCGAAACTACCGAGATTTACGAACATCGTTTTTACAAGTCGTCGAAGAGTAGACGAGAGAAAGGTGTAAACTTTTTCTCTCAAAACTGCGCGAAAACTTGTATTCCAGCTCAAAACAACGGAATACATCGTTTGAGATCGAAACTAGCGAAATTCACGAATATCGATTTTACAATTTGTCGATGAGTAGACGAGAGAAAGGTGTAAACTTTTTCTCTCAGAACTGCGCGAAAACTTGTATTCCAGCTCAAAAGACGGTATACATCATTTTAGATCGAAACTAGCGAGATTTACGCACTTTGATTTTACAAGTCGTCGAAGAGTAGACTGCGCGAAAACTTGTGCTCCGGCTCGAAACAACGGCATACATCGTTATAGATCGACAGTAGCAAGATTCACGAACATCGATTTTACAAATCGTCGAAGAGTAGACAAGAGAAAGGTGTAAACTTTTTCTCTCAGAAATGCGCGAAAACTTGTATTCCAGCTCAAAACAACGGGATACATCGTTTTAGATCGAAACTAGCGAGATTCACGAACATCGATTTTACAAGTTGTCGATGAGTAGACGAGAGAAAGGTGTAAACTTTTTCTCTCAGAGCTGCGCGAGAACTTGTATGCCAGCTCAAAACAACGGGATACATCGTTTTAGATCAAAACTAGGGAGATTCACGAACATCGATTTTACAAGTCGTCGATGAGTAGACGAGAGAAAGGTGTAAACTTTTTCTCTCAGAACTGCACGAAAACTTGTATTCCAGGTCAAAACAACGGGATACATCGTTTTAGATCGAAACTAGCGAGATTCATGAACATCGACTTTACAAGTCGTCGATGAGTAGACGAGAGAAAGGTGTAAACTTTTTCGCTCATAACTGCTCGAAAACTTCTATTCCAGCTCAAAAACAAGGGGATACATCGTTTTAGATCGAAACTAGCGAGATTCACGAACATCGATTTTACAAGTTGTCGATGAGTAGACGAGAGAAAGGTGTAAACTTTTTCTCTCAGAACTGCGCGAAAACTTGTATTCCAGCTCAAAAAACACGGTATACATCGTTTTAGATCGAAACTAGCGAGATTCACGAACATCGATTATACAAGTCGTCGATGAGTAGACGAGAGAAAGGTGTAAACTTTTGCTTTCAGAAATGCGCGAAAACTTGTATTCCAGCTCAAAACAACGGGATACATCGTTTTAGATCGAAACTAGCGAGATTCACGAACGTCGATTTTACAAGTCGTCGATGAGTAGACGAGAGAAAGGTGTAAACTTTTTCTCTCAGAACTGCGCGAAAACTTGTATTCCAGCTCAAAACAACGGGATACATCGTTTTAGATCGAAACTAGCGAGATTCACGAATATCGATTTTACAATTTGTCGATGAGTAGACGAGAGAAAGGTGTAAACTTTTTCTCTCAGAACTGCGCGAAAACTTGTATTCCAGCTCAAAAGACGGTATACATCATTTTAGATCGAAACTAGCGAGATTTACGCACTTTGATTTTACAAGTCGTCGAAGAGTAGACTGCGCGAAAACTTGTACGCCGGCTCAAAACAACGGGATACATCGTTTTAGAACGAAACTAGCGAGATTCATGCACTTCGATTTTACAAGTCGTCGAAGAGTAGACGAGAGAAAGGTGTAAACTTTTTCTCTCAGAACTGCGCGAGAACTTGTATTCCAGCTCAAAACAACGGGATACATCGTTTTAGATCAAAACTAGGGAGATTCATGAACATCGATTTTACAAGTCGTCGATGAGTAGACGAGAAAAAGGTGTAAACTTTTTCTCTCAGAACTGCGCGAAAACTTGTACTCCAGCTCAAAAACACGTTATACATCGTTTTAGAGCGAAACTAGCGAGATTCACGAACATCGATTATACAAGTCGTCGATGAGTAGACGAGAGAAAGGTGTAAACTTTTGCTTTCAGAAATGCGCGAAAACTTGTATTCCAGCTCAAAACAACGGGATACATCGTTTTAGATCGAAACTAGCGAGATTCACGAACGTCGATTTTACAAGTCGTCGATGAGTAGACGAGAGAAAGGTGTAAACTTTTTCTCTCAGAACTGCGCGAAAACTTGTATTCCAGCTCAAAACAACGGGATACATCGTTTTAGATCGAAACTAGCGAGGTTCACGAATATCGATTTTACAATTTGTCGATGAGTAGACGAGAGAAAGGTGTAAACTTTTTCTCTCAGAACTGCGCGAAAACTTGTATTCCAGCTCAAAAGACGGTATACATCATTTTAGATCGAAACTAGCGAGATTTACGCACTTTGATTTTACAAGTCGTCGAAGAGTAGACTGCGCGAAAACTTGTACGCCGGCTCAAAACAACGGGATACATCGTTTTAGAACGAAACTAGCGAGATTCATGCACTTCGATTTTACAAGTCGTCGAAGAGTAGACGAGAGAAAGGTGTAAACTTTTTCTCTCAGAACTGCGCGAGAACTTGTATTCCAGCTCAAAACAACGGGATACATCGTTTTAGATCAAAACTAGGGAGATTCATGAACATCGATTTTACAAGTCGTCGATGAGTAGACGAGAGAAAGGTGTAAACTTTTTCTCTCAGAACTGCGCGAAAACTTCTATTCCAGCTCAAAAACAAGGGGATACATCGTTTTAGATCGAAACTAGCGAGATTCATGAACATCGACTTTACAAGTCGTCGATGAGTAGACGAGAGAAAGGTGTAAACTTTTTCGCTCATAACTGCGCGAAAACTTGTATTCCAGCTCAAAACAACGGGATACATCGTTTTAGATCGAAACTAGCGAGATTCACGAACGTCGATTTTACAAGTCGTCGATGAGTAGACGAGAGAAAGGTGTAAACTTTTTCTCTCAGAACTGCGCGAAAACTTGTATTCCAGCTCAAAACAACGGGATACATCGTTTTAGATCGAAACTAGCGAGATTCACGAATATCGATTTTACAATTTGTCGATGAGTAGACGAGAGAAAGGTGTAAACGTTTTCTCTCAGAACTGCGCGAAAACTTGTATTCCAGCTCAAAAGACGGTATACATCATTTTAGATCGAAACTAGCGAGATTTACGCACTTTGATTTTACAAGTCGTCGAAGAGTAGACTGCGCGAAAACTTGTACGCCGGCTCAAAACAACGGCATACATCGTTTTAGAACGAAACTAGCGAGATTCATGCACTTCGATTTTACAAGTCGTCGAAGAGTAGACGAGAGAAAGGTGTAAACTTTTTCTCTCAGAACTGCGCGAGAACTTGTATTCCAGCTCAAAACAACGGGATACATCGTTTTAGATCAAAACTAGGGAGATTCATGAACATCGATTTTACAAGTCGTCGATGAGTAGACGAGAGAAAGGTGTAAACTTTTTCTCTCAGAACTGCGCGAAAACTTGTACTCCAGCTCAAAAACACGGTATACATCGTTTTAGAGCGAAACTTGCGAGATTCACGAACATCGATTATACAAGTCGTCGATGAATAGCCGAGAGAAAGGTGTAAACTTTTTCTTTCAGAAATGCGCGAAAACTTGTATTCCAGCTCAAAACAACGGGATACATCGTTTTAGATCGAAACTAGCGAGATTCACGAACATCGATTTTACAAGTCATCGATGAGTAGACGAGAGAAAGGTGTAAACTTTTTCTCTCAGAACTGCGCGAAAACTTGTATTCCAGCTCAAAAGACGGTATACATCATTTTAGATCGAAACTAGCGAGATTTACGCACTTTGATTTTACAAGTCGTCGAAGAGTAGACGATAGAAAGGTGTAAACTTTTTCTCTCAGAACTGCGCGATAACTTGTTTTCCAGCTCAAAACAACGGGATACATCGTTTTAGACCAAAACTAGGGAGATTCATGAACATCGCTTTTACAAGTCGTCGATGAGTAGACGAGAGAAAGGTGTAAAGTTTTTCGCTCATAACTGCGAGAAAATTGTATTCCAGCTCAAAAACATGGTATACATTGTTTTAGATCGAAACTACCGAGATTTACGAACATCGATTTTACAAGTCGTCGAAGAGTAGACGAGAGAAAGGTGTAAACTTTTTCTCTCAAAACTGCGCGAAAACTTGTATTCCAGCTCAAAACAACGGAATACATCGTTTGAGATCGAAACTAGCGAAATTCACGAATATCGATTTTACAATTTGTCGATGAGTAGACGAGAGAAAGGTGTAAACTTTTTCTCTCAGAACTGCGCGAAAACTTGTATTCCAGCTCAAAAGACGGTATACATCATTTTAGATCGAAACTAGCGAGATTTACGCACTTTGATTTTACAAGTCGTCGAAGAGTAGACTGCGCGAAAACTTGTACTCCGGCTCGAAACAACGGCATACATCGTTATAGATCGACAGTAGCAAGATTCACGAACATCGATTTTACAAATCGTCGAAGAGTAGACAAGAGAAAGGTGTAAACTTTTTCTCTCAGAAATGCGCGAAAACTTGTATTCCAGCTCAAAACAACGGGATACATCGTTTTAGATCGAAACTAGCGAGATTCAAGAACATCGATTTTACAAGTTGTCGATGAGTAGACGAGAGAAAGGTGTAAACTTTTTCTCTCAGAGCTGCGCGAGAACTTGTATGCCAGCTCAAAACAACGGGATACATCGTTTTAGATCAAAACTAGGGAGATTCACGAACATCGATTTTACAAGTCGTCGATGAGTAGACGAGAGAAAGGTGTAAACTTTTTCTCTCAGAACTGCGCGAAAACTTGTATTCCAGCTCGAAATAACGGGATACATCGTTTTAGATCGAAACTAGCGAGGTTTACGCACTTTGATTTTACAAGTCGTCGAAGAGTACACTGCGCGAAAACTTGTACTCCGGCTCAAAACAACGGGATACATCGTTTTAGAACAAAGCTAGAGAGATTCATGCACTTCGATTTTACAAGTCGTCGAAGAGTAGACGAGAGAAAGGTGTAAACTTTTTCTTTCAGAACTGCGCGAGAACTTGTATTCCAGCTCAAAACAACGGGATACATCGTTTTAGATCAAAATGAGGGAGATTCACGAACATCGATTTTACAGGTCGTCGAAGAGTACACAAGAGAAAGGTGTAAACTTTTTCTCTCAGAACTGCGCGAGAACTTGTATTCCAGCTTAAAACAATGAGATACATCGTTGTAGATCAAAATGAGGGAGATTCACGAACATCGATTTGACAAGTTGTCGATGAGTAGACGAGAGAAAGGTGTAAACTTTTTCTTTCAGATATGCGCGAAAACTTGTATTCCAGCTCAAAATAACGGGATACATCGTTTTAGATCGAAACTAGCGAGATTCACGAACATCGATTTTACAAGTCGTCGATGAGTAGACGAGAGAAAGGTGTAAACTTTTTATCTCAGAACTGCGCGAAAACTTGTATTCCAGCTCAAAAGACGGTATACATCATTTTAGATCGAAACTAGCGAGATTTACGCAATTTGATTTTACAAGTCGTCGAAGAGTAGACTGCGCGAAAACTTGTACTCCGGCTCAAAACAATGGGATACATCGTTTTAGAACGAAACTAGCGAGATTCATGCACTTCGATTTTACAAGTCGTCGAAGAGTAGACGAGAGAAAGGTGTAAACTTTTTCTTTCAGAAATGCGCGAAAACTTGTATTCCAGCTCAAAACAACGGGATACATCGTTTTAGATCGAAACAAGCGAGATTCACGAATATCGATTTTACAATTTGTCGATGAGTAGACAAAAGAAAGGTGTAAACTTTTTCTCTCAGAACTGCGCGAAAACTTGTATTCCAGCTCAAAAGACGGTATACATCATTTTAGATCGAAACTAGCGAGATTTACGCAATTTGATTTTACAAGTCGTCGAAGAGTAGACTGCGCGAAAACTTGTACTCCGGCTCAAAACAATGGGATACATCGTTTTAGAACGAAACTAGCGAGATTCATGCACTTCGATTTTACAAGTCGTCGAAGAGTAGACGAGAGAAAGGTGTAAACTTTTTCTTTCAGAAATGCGCGGAAACTTGTATTCCAGCTCAAAACAACGGGATACATCGTTTTAGATCAAAACTAGGGAGATTCATGAACATCGACTTTACAAGTCGTCGATGAGTAGACGAGAAAAAGGTGTAAACTTTTTCGCTCATAACTGCGCGAAAACTTGTATTCCAGCTCAAAAACAAGGGGATACATCGTTTTAGATCGAAACTAGCGAGATTCACGAACATCGATTTTACAAGTTGTCGATGAGTAGACGAGAGAAAGGTGTAAACTTTTTCTGTCAGAACTGCGCGAAAACTTGTATTCCAGCTCAAAAAACACGGTATACATCGTTTTAGATCGAAACTAGCGAGATTCACGAACATCGATTATACAAGTCGTCGATGAGTAGACGAGAGAAAGGTGTAAACTTTTGCTTTCAGAAATGCGCGAAAACTTGTATTCCAGCTCAAAACAACGGGATACATCGTTTTAGATCGAAACTAGCGAGATTCACGAACGTCGATTTTACAAGTCGTCGATGAGTAGACGAGAGAAAGGTGTAAACTTTTTCTCTCAGAACTGCGCGAAAACTTGTATTCCAGCTCAAAACAACGGGATACATCGTTTTAGATCGAAACTAGCGAGATTCACGAATATCGATTTTACAATTTGTCGATGAGTAGACGAGAAAAAGGTGTAAACTTTTTCTCTCAGAACTGCGCGAAAACTTGTATTCCGGCTCGAAACAACGGCATACATCATTATAGATTGCCACTAGCAAGATTCACGAACATCGAATTTACAAATCGTCGAAGAGTTGACAAGAGAAAGGTGTAAACGTTTTCTCTCAGAACTGCGCGAAAACTTGTATTGCAGCTCAAAAACACGGTATATATCGTTTCAGATCGAAACTAGCGAGATTCACGAACATCGATTATACAAGTCGTCGATGAGTAGACGAGAGAAAGGTGCAAACTTTTTCTTTCAGAACTGCGCGAAAACTTGTATTCCGGCTCAAAACAACGGCATACATCGTTATAGATCGAAACTAGTAAGATTCACGTACTTCGATTTTACAAATCGTCGAAGAGTAGACGAGAGAAAGGTGTAAACTTTTTCTCTCAGAACTGCGCGAAAACTTGTATTCCAGCTCGAAACAACGGGATACATCGTTTTAGATCGAAACTAGCGAGATTTACGAACATCGATTTTACAAGTCGTCGAAGAGTAGACGAGAGAAAGGTGTAAACTTTTTCTCTCAGAACTGCGCGAGAACTTGTATTCCCGCTCAAAACAACGGGATACATCGTTTTAGATCGAAACTAGCGAGATTCACGAACATCGATTTTACAAGTTGTCGATGAGTAGACGAGAGAAAGGTGTAAACTTTTTCTTTCAGAAATGCGCGAAAACTTGTATTCCAGCTCAAAACAACGGGAGACATCGTTTTAGATCGAAACTAACGAGATTCACGAACATCAATTTTACAAGTCGTCGATGAGTAGACGAGAGAAAGGTGTAAACGTTTTCTCTCAGAACTGCGCGAAAACTTGTATTCCAGCTCAAAACAACGGGATACATCGTTTTAGATCGAAACTAGCGAGATTTACGCACTTTGATTTTACAAGTCGTCGAAAAGTAGACGAGAGAAAGGAGTAAACTTTTTCTCTCAGAACTGCGCGAGAACTTGTATTCCAGCTCAAAACAACGGGATACATCGTTTTAGATCAAAACTAGGGAGATTCATGAACATCGATTTTACAAGTCTTCGATGAGTAGACGAGAGAAAGGTGTAAACTTTGTCGCTCATAACTGCGGGAAAATTGTATTCCAGCTCAAAAACACGGTATACATCGTTTTTGATCGAAACTAGCGAGATTCACGAACATCGATTATACAATTCGTCGATGAGTAGACGAGAGAAAGGTGTAAACGTTTTCTCTCAGAACTGCGCGAAAACTTGTATTCTAGCTCAAAACAACAGGATACATCGTTTTAGATCGAAACTAGCGAGATTCACGAATATCGATTTTACAATTTGTCGATGAGTAGACGAGAGAAAGGTGTAAACGTTTTCTCTCAGAACTGCGCGAAAACTTGTATTCCAGCTCAAAAACACGGTATACATCGTTTTAGATCGAAACTAGCGAGATTCACGAACATCGATTATACAAGTCGTCGATGAGTAGACGAGAGAAAGGTATAAACTTTTTCTCTCATAACTGCGCGAAAACTTGTATTCCAGCTCAAAACAGCGGGATACATGGTTTTAGATCGAAACTAGCGAGGTTTACGCACTTTATTTTACAAGGCATCGAAGAGTAGACTGCGCGAAAACTTGTACTCCGGCTGAAAACAACGGGATACATCGTTTTAGAACGAAACTAGCGAGATTCATGCACTTCGATTTTACAAGTCGTCCAAGAGTAGACGAGAAAAAGGTGTAAACGTTTTCTCTCAGAACTGCGCGAGAACTTGCATTCCAGCTCAAAACAACGGGATACATCGTTTTAGATCAAAACTAGGGAGATTCAAGAACATCCATTTTACAAGTCGTCGATGAGTAGACAAGAGAAAGGTGTAAACTTTTTCGCTGATAACTGCGCGAAAACTTGTTTTCCAGCTCAAAACAACGGGATACATCGTTTTAGATCGAAACTAGCGAGATTCACGAACATCGATTTTACAAGTTGTCGATGAGTAGACGAGAGAAATGTGTAAACTTTTTCTCTCAGAACTGCGCGAAAACTTGTATTCCAGCTCAAAAACGGTATATATCGTTTTAGATCGAAACTAGCGAGATTCACGAACATCGATTATACAAGTCGTCGATGAGTAGACGAGAGAAAGGTGTAAACTTTTTCTTTCAGAACTGCGCGAAAACTTGTATTCCGGCTCGAAACAACGGCATACATCGTTATAGATCGACACTAGCAAGATTCACGAACATCGATTTTACAAATCGTCGAAGAGTAGACAAGAGAAAGGTGTAAACTTTTTCTCTCAGAAATGCGCGAAAACTTGTATTCCAGCTCAAAACAACGGGATACATCGCTTTAGATCGAAACTAGCGTGATTCACGAACATCGATTTTACAAGTTGTCGATGAGTAGACGAGAGAAAGGTGTAAACTTTTTCTCTCAGAGCTGCGCGAGAACTTGTATGCCAGCTCAAAACAGCGGGATACATCGTTTTAGATCAAAACTAGGGAGTTTCACGAACATCGATTTTACAAGTCGTCGATGAGTTAGTTAGTTAGTTAGTTAGTTATATTGATTTTAATGGCGCAAAAGCAACTGAGGCTATGATGCGCCAAACACACGGTTAGAGCTTTTGTTAAAGGTTACGCTTTTTATATCTAAAGTTTGTATAAAACATTGGCTTCTCTGAGAAATTTAAAAATGCTGGAAAAATCAACCAGTGCTTGATCTCCTAAAAGTAACATGGGGTGTAGTGGGATGTATTCATTGTACAATGTTGTGAAATATTTTTTCCTCAGTTGTTCCAGTTCTTTGCATACAATTAAAATGTGGTTTACCGTGAGTTCATCGCCACACATTTCGCAGAGAGGTTTGCCTTTTTTTGTCAGTAAGAAGTTCTGAGTAAGGTGTGTGTGTCCAATGCGTAGTCGACACAAAATAACTTCTATGAAACGCTCCTGATGTGTACATAATCTCCATTCTCCCAAAACAGGCTTTATAGAATGTAGTTTGTTGTTTGTTTGTTCGTCCCATGCAATCTGCCACTTATTCCTGAGTTTACTGTGCAGTAATGTATAAAAATCCCTCTGTGGTATGTTAACTTGTTTTATATGGCCAAATCTAGCTTGTGCTGCGCAAGCATCTGCTCTCTCATTACCTAAAATTCCAACATGGCTAGGGACCCAGCAGAATATGATGTTATGTTTTTGCTTTGTAATTTTAACTATGTTATGTATGATTTTTCCTATTATGGGTTCAGCAGCGTTTGTAGAATGCAGCGCTTTTAGCATACTCAGTGAATCGGTGTAAATGATGCTATTTTTTATGTTTTGTTTTACTATTTGTTCTACAGCTATAAAGATGGCATAACATTCCGCAGTAAATACCGATGCATACTGTGGCAATCGTATCATTTTTTCTTTTGTTCCTTGAATTACTGCACTTCCGACATGACTTTCTGTTTTTGAGCCATCAGTGTAAAATTCGGTGTAAGTGTCATATTTTTCTTGTAATGCAAAGAACTCTTGCAGTATGTGCTCGTGTGGTATTTTCTCTTTGTTTACGTGTGTCAAAGTGAAGTCACACACTGAAGGAAGGCTGTACCATGGTGGTAGATATTCATGTCTTTGTGCAATATTAGGTAGGGCGTCCAGCACTGCTAAGTCTTCACATTTATCTTCAAAGCGCATTATTAGTGGCCTGATAAAATGTGGTTTATTATTGAATAATCTCCTAGATGGGCACTTGGTAACAATGGGGTAGCAGAGATGTTTAGGGAGAGAACGGGTTTTTAGGATGTACGTGCATGTTAGTGTGACTCTTCTATCCTCTAGTGTGGGCTCATTAGCTTCAACGTAAAGACTCTTTACCGGGGATGTTCTATAAGCTCCAGTTGATAGGCGCAAACCAAGATTATGAACAGGGTCCAGTCGTTTCAAGTAGGATGCTCTTGCCGAACCATATACCACACACCCGTAGTCCAGCTTGGAGCGCACCAAAGAGCGATATATTTGCAATAGGCATGTTCTATCGGACCACCACCGTTTTCGCGAGAGTACCTTTAATACATTGAGGGCTTGGGATGCTTTCTTTTTCAGGTTGTTAATGTGTGACAGAAATGTAAGTTTCTTATCAAAAGTGACGCCTAAAAATTTATGTTCCTGTTTGACTGGCAGTGTGGTTTGATTCAAGCACAGATTGGGATCGACCTGTAGGCCTCGTCGTAATGAGAATAAAACAGCTATTGTTTTCTCAGGGGCGAACTTGAATCCATTTTTCTCTGCCCAAGCAGCCAGTTTATTTAGTGTGATTTGTATTTGTCTCTCGCAGGACAGTATGTTCGATGAAGTGTATGCTATCTGTATGTCATCTACATAAACTGAATACATTACGGACTTAGGTATTACTTTGGCCAAAGAATTCATTTTTACTATAAAGAGTGTCGTACTTAAAATGCATCCCTGGGGTACGCCATTCTCTTGGGTGAATGTCGCTGATAGAGTTGCTCCCAGACGGACTCTGAATGTGCGGTTAGTCAGGAAGTCGTTCAAGCAGTTCAGCATCCTGCCGCGGATCCCTAGATCTGCTAGGTCATGGAGGATGCCGAACTTCCACGCGGTATCATATGCCTTCTCCAAATCGAAGAAGACACCGATACAGTGCTGTTTGTGGATGAACGCCTCTCGGATGGTGTTTTCTAGGCGGACAAGGTGATCAGTGGTCGAGCATGCTTTCTTAAATCCACATTGATGTAAATCTAAGAGTCGACGAGATTCAAGTGTGAACGTCAGTCTAATGTTTACTATGCTTTCGAAAGATTTAGCGATGCAGCTAGTGAGGGCTATCGGTCTGTAATTGTTAGGACTTGTTGGTTGTTTTCCGGGTTTCAGAAAAGGTACTATTATTGCTTTCTTCCACTCCTCAGGTATTCTGCCAGTCATCCATATTTTGTTAAAGAAGTTCAACAATGCCTGCACGGCAGCCTCAGAGAGATGGGCAAGCATAGCGTAATGCACATTATCTGGGCCTGTTGCTGTCTTTTTACCAGGAGATAATGCCTTAATCAATTCCTGGAGTGTGATGGGTTGATTGTAGTCCTCGTTCATACCTGCTGCAAATGGAAGTTTTTGTTTTTCTGCTATTGCTTTGTACTTCTGGAACGTGTTTGTGTAATTGGACGAACTGGAAACTTCAGCAAAATGCTCACCTAGTATGTTGGCCTGTTCTTCTAATGATGTTTGTGTCCCGGGTGTAGTCAATAGAGGAAGTGTGAAAGGGGTATGGTCACTACTGAATCTTCGAACTTTTTCCCACATTTTTTTTGAGGTTATTGAGCTATTTATAGAGGACACATATTTCTGCCACGAGGATTTCTCGGCGTTTCTCCGAACGAATCGCGCTCTGGCCTTGGCCCTCTTAAAGGCTATCAAGTTCTCCGCTGTGGGATACCGACGCAGAGAGCCCCAAGCTTTATTTTGTTGTTTTTTTTGCCAATGTGCATTCTTGTGTCCACCATACTTTATGTTTTTTGTGTACGAGTCCTGTTGTTTGTGGTATGGCTAGTGTAGCGGCCGATATTATGCATGTAGTAAATTTTCCATTAATTTCGTCTATGCTGAGATCTTCACAAAATTCTTTTTCTAGTGTGGCACTTGCTGTAAAAAGTGACCAGTCAGCGAGGTGAAGTTTCCAGCGCCGTGGTCTTGTGGGGATGACTGCAGTAGACGATGAGAGGCTGATGATAATAGGAAGGTGATCACTTCCCAGAAGGTCATTTAAAACATCCCATTTAAAATCAGTAAAAAGCGATGGTGATGCGAAAGCTAAATCGAGAAAGCTCATTTTTGCCGAGCTTGGGCAAAAATAAGTTGCTTTTCCTGTATTTAAAAGACAGATGTTATTTGAGAGGATAAAATCTTCTATTGTTTGCCCCCTAGAGTCGCAGCGCTCGCTTCCCCAAAAAGGGGAGTGAGCGTTAAAATCCCCAACTACCAGATATGGCTCTGGAAGTTCATCTATCAATTCTTCTAGATCATGGACTGTTAGTGTAAAATGTGGAGGAATGTATACGGAACAGATTGTTAGTGTTTTATAACTGACGATGCTGACTGCAACCGCCTCAAGTTTTGTATTGAGCTTGATTTCTCGAGCAGGGACGCCGCTTTGGATGACAATTGCGACGCCTCCTGAAAGTCGATTTGCCTGCTCGCGATCGCGTCTAAAAGTTTGATAATGTTTCAGGATATGTACATGTTGTGGACCAAGATTGGTCTCCTGAAGACATAAAACTATGGGTAACATTGACCCTAAAATATGTGTTATGTCACTATAATTCCGCATAAGTCCTCTGCAATTCCATTGAATTAAAAAAGCCATGCTTGTGTTTTTGAGTGAAAATAAAAGGAGATTTACTTATGAGGTGGGCCCGTTATGAGGGGCCTGTCTTTTTTCCGCTCAAGAGAGCTGTTCCGCCTCTGTAGTGGAGGCGGAGTGGGTGCTGTATCCATCACCTCAACCGAGGTGCTGGAGAACCGCGGAGGGCCCGCGGTTGTGTTAGTTTCAGGCCTCTCCCGACGGGGGGAGGTCCTGCGGGATGCCGACCCATGGACCGGCGCTCCCTGCTTTGAGGGTGGCAGAGCAGCCTTCGCTGTCCCTGCCTGGGGCGTGGATGGCCCTGCCACTGGCTCTGTGAAAGCAGCCTCGGCAGGTGCCGTAGAGCTGTGTGGTGCTACGCCCCCGCGCACCACATCAGCGAAGTTGGGTTTTGCTGTGAAAGAGAAGGTGTTCGTAAGCGCAAAACGCCTCCTTGCTTCTTTGAATGAAATGTTTTCTTTTGTCTTTATGGTAATTATTTCCTTTTCTTTTTTCCAGGACGGACATGCCCTGGAGTACGCTGCATGGTCTCCTTCGCAGTTTGCACAGCGCAGTGCTGCGTCACATTCTTCAGAATGCTGGTCTTTCGAAGCGCATTTCGCGCAGGTTTTGCGGCCGCGGCAACTTTGTGAGCCGTGGCCAAACTTTTGACAGTTGAAACATCGGCGGGGATTGGGTATATAATGTCTGACGTTGACTTTCAAGTATCCAACTTCGATCGTTTCGGGCAAGGTACTGGTATTAAATGTGAGGACCATGTGTTTGGTATCTATTTCTTTGTTATCCCTGCGGATCTTGATTCGGTGAACATCGATTACATTCTGGTCGGTAAGCCCTTCAAGCATTTCAGCTTCTGTGATATGGATAAAGTCTGATTCCGAGATTACACCTCGGACTGTGTTTAGAGATCGGTGGGGGGTTACAGAGACAGAGATGTCTCTATAGACGCAATGTTGGAGAGTTTTGAACACTGGATGCTGTCGCGCAGCTCAAGAAGTAAGTCACCGCTGGACATTTTTGAGACCTTGTAGCCAGGGCCCAAGGTATCGGTTAAGCATTTTGACACAAGGAATGGGGATATTATTCTTGCCTGTATTCTGTCACTTTCACTGTGGATTACGTGGAACTTTGAAAATGTTTGTCTCTTTTTTGAGAAAAAATCAGCTGCTTCGTTCCGCCCTCTCTTGAGAGAGCGATCGGGTTTTGAAAGGGGGGGAGCCATAAAAAATGAAGTTTTTCAGTCATGGTGCCAGCCACCCACCATGGAGTCCAACAAGGGGACGGGACAGGAACTTGAAAGCAAGTCCTGCCCACGCCAGCTGTACACCTTAACTATAACCAAATATGACTCAACTCAGGGTAGTTGGTCACACAAGGTTAACCCTCGCCGCCAGGAAAACAGGAAAAACCAAGAAGTGAGTAGGATATAGAAGAGTTGTGAGACAGAGATAGGAAAGTGAAAGATGGAGAGGAGGATAGGAAAAGGCGACTATCGATTCCCCCCGGTCGGGTCAGGCCGGAGGTGCCGTCTGCAGGAAGCTGGGGCCAAAGTGGTGTGTTGCCTCCTCCAAGGGGCCTTAAGGGTCCAAACGCTCGGCATCGGTTCAACCACCAGGATCCCCTTTTCCCCGGACACGGCGATGCCACGCACGGCGAGGCGCGGGTGCTCGGGTCCGTGGTGATGCACAGTTCACCATCATCCCCTTGCGGGGATGTCCCTGCGGATGCTCGGGAACCCGCGGTGTCGCCACTCACCGTCGCGACGCCTGCAAGGTGCAGGCGCCCCCCTGCGGGGGAAGTCGTCGATGAGTAGACGAGAGAAAGGTGTAAACTTTTTCTCTCAGAACTGCGCGAAAACTTGTATTCCAGCTCGAAACAACGGGATACATCGTTTTAGATCGAAACTAGCGAGGTATACGCACTTTGATTTTACAAGTCGTCGAAGAGTACACTGCGCGAAAACTTGTACTCCGGCTAAAAACAACGGGATACATCGTTTTAGATCAAAATGAGGGAGATTCACGAACATCGATTTGACAAGTTGTCGATGAGTAGACGAGAGAAAGGTGTAAACTTTTTCTTTCAGATATGCGCGAAAACTTGTATTCCAGCTCAAAATAACGGGATACATCGTTTTAGATCGAAACTAGCGAGATTCACGAACATCAATTTTACAAGTCGTCGATGAGTAGACGAGAGAAAGGTGTAATCTTTTTATCTCAGAACTGCGCGAAAACTTGTATTCCAGCTCAAAACAACGGGATACATCGTTTTAGATCGAAACTAGCGAGATTTACGCACTTTGATTTTACAAGTCGTCGAAGAGTAGACGAGAGAAAGGTGTAAACTTTTTCTTTCAGAAATGCGCGGAAACTTGTATTCCAGCTCAAAACAACGGGATACATCGTTTTAGATCAAAACTAGAGAGATTCATGAACATCGACTTTACAAGTCGTCGATGAGTAGACGAGAGAAAGGTGTAAACTTTTTCGCTCATAACTGCGCGAAAACTTGTATTCCAGCTCAAAAACAAGGGGATACATCGTTTTAGATCGAAACTAGCGAGATTCACGAACATCTATTTTACAAGTTGTCGATGAGTAGACGAGAGAAAGGTGTAAACTTTTTCTCTCAGAACTGCGCGAAAACTTGTATTCCAGCTCAAAAAACACGGTATACATCGTTTTAGATCGAAACTAGCGAGATTCACGAACATCGATTATACAATTCGTCGATGAGTAGACGAGAGAAAGGTGTGAACTTTTGCTTTCAGAAATGCGCGAAAACTTGTATTCCAGCTCAAAACAACGGGATACATCGTTTTAGATCGAAACTAGCGAGATTCACGAACGTCGATTTTACAAGTCGTCGATGAGTAGACGAGAGAAAGGTGTAAACTTTTTCTCTCAGAACTGCGCGAAAACTTGTATTCCAGCTCAAAACAACGGGATACATCGTTTTAGATCGAAACTAGCGAGATTCACGAATATCGATTTTACAATTTGTCGATGAGTAGACGAGAGAAAGGTGTAAACTTTTTCTCTCAGAACTGCGCGAAAACTTGTATTCCAGCTCAAAAGACGGTATACATCATTTTAGATCGAAACTAGCGAGATTTACGCACTTTGATTTTACAAGTCGTCGAAGAGTAGACTGCGCGAAAACTTGTACGCCGGCTCAAAACAACGGGATACATCGTTTTAGAACGAAACTAGCGAGATTCATGCACTTCGATTTTACAAGTCGTCGATGAGTAGACGAGAGAAAGGTGTAAACTTTTTCTCTCAGAACTGCGCGAGAACTTGTATTCCAGCTCAAAACAGCGGGATACATCGTTTTAGATCAAAACTAGGGAGATTCATGAACATCGATTTTACAAGTCGTCGATGAGTAGACGAGAGAAAGGTGTAAACTTTTTCTCTCAGAACTGCGCGAAAACTTGTACTCCAGCTCAAAAACACGGTATACATCGTTTTAGAGCGAAACTAGCGAGATTCACGAACATCGATTATACAAGTCGTCGATGAATAGACGAGAGAAAGGTGTAAACTTTTTCTTTCAGAAATGCGCGAAAACTTGTATTCCAGCTCAATACAACGGGATACATCGTTTTAAATCGAAACTAGCGAGATTCACGGACATCGATTTTACAAGTCTTTGATGAGTAGACGAGAGAAAGGTGTAAACTTTTTCTCTCAGAACTGCACGAAAACTTGTATTCCAGGTCAAAACAACGGGATACATCGTTTTAGATCAAAACTAGCGAGATTCACGAATATCGATTTTACAATTTGTCGATGAGTAGACGAGAGAAAGGTGTAAACTTTTTCTCTCAGAACTGCGCGAAAACTTGTATTCCAGCTCAAAAGACGGTATACATCATTTTAGATCGAAACTAGCGAGATTTACGCACTTTGATTTTACAAGTCGTCGAAGAGTAGACGAGAGAAAGGTGTAAACTTTTTCTCTCAGAACTGCGCGAGAACTTGTATTCCAGCTCAAAACAACGGGATACATCGTTTTAGACCAAAACTAGGGAGATTCATGAACATCGATTTTACAAGGCGTCGATGAGTAGACGAGAGAAAGGTGTAAACTTTTTCTCTCAGAACTGCGCGAAAACTTGTACTCCAGCTCAAAAACACGGTATACATCGTTTTAGAGCGAAACTAGCGAGATTCACGAACATCGATTATACAAGTCGTCGATGAATAGACGAGAGAAAGGTGTAAACTTTTTCTTTCAGAAATGCGCGAAAACTTGTATTCCAGCTCAAAACAACGGGATACATCGTTTTAGATCGAAACTAGCGAGATTCACGAACATCGATTTTACAAGTCATCGATGAGTAGACGAGAGAAAGGTGTAAACTTTTTCTCTCAGAACTGCACGAAAACTTGTATTCCAGGTTAAAACAACGGGATACATCGTTTTAGATCAAAACTAGCGAGATTCACGAATATCGATTTTACAATTTGTCGATGAGTAGACGAGAGAAAGGTGTAAACGTTTTCTCTCAGAACTGCGCGAAAACTTGTATTCCAGCTCAAAAAACACGGTATACATCGTTTTAGATCGAAACTAGCGAGATTCACGAACATCGATTATACAAGTCGTCGATGAGTAGACGAGAGAAAGGTGTAAACTTTTGCTTTCAGAAATGCGCGAAAACTTGTATTCCAGGTCAAAACAACGGGATACATCGTTTTAGATCGAAACTAGCGAGATTCGCGAACGTCGATTTTACAAGTCGTCGATGAGTAGACGAGAGAAAGGTGTAAACTTTTTCTCTCAGTACAGCGCGAAAACTTGTATTCCAGCTCAAAACAACGGGATACATCGTTTTAGATCGAAACTAGCGAGATTCACGAATATCGATTTTACAATTTGTCGATGAGTAGACGAGAGAAAGGTGTAAACTTTTTCTCTCAGAACTGCGCGAAAACTTGTATTCCAGCTCAAAAGACGGTATACATCATTTTAGATCGAAACTAGCGAGATTTACGCACTTTGATTTTACAAGTCGTCGAAGAGTAGACTGCGCGAAAACTTGTACGCCGGCTCAAAACAACGGGATACATCGTTTTAGAACGAAACTAGCGAGATTCATGCACTTCGATTTTACAAGTCGTCGAAGAGTAGACGAGAGAAAGGTGTAAACTTTTTCTCTCAGAACTGCGCGAGAACTTGTATTCCAGCTCAAAACAACGGGATACATCGTTTTAGATCAAAACTAGGGAGATTCATGAACATCGATTTTACAAGTCGTCGATGAGTAGACGAGAGAAAGGTGTAAACTTTTTCTCTCAGAACTGCGCGAAAACTTGTACTCCAGCTCAAAAACACGGTATACATCGTTTTAGAGCGAAACTAGCGAGATTCACGAACATCGATTATACAAGTCGTCGATGAATAGACGAGAGAAAGGTGTAAACTTTTTCTTTCAGAAATGCGCGAAAACTTGTATTCCAGCTCAAAACAACGGGATACATCGTTTTAAATCGAAACTAGCGAGATTCACGGACATCGATTTTACAAGTCATCGATGAGTAGACGAGAGAAAGGTGTAAACTTTTTCTCTCAGAACTGCACGAAAACTTGTATTCCAGGTCAAAACAACGGGATACATCGTTTTAGATCAAAACTAGCGAGATTCACGAATATCGATTTTACAATTTGTCGATGAGTAGACGAGAGAAAGGTGTAAATTTTTTCTCTCAGAACTGCGCGAAAACTTGTATTCCAGCTCAAAAGACGGTATACATCATTTTAGATCGAAACTAGCGAGATTTACGCACTTTGATTTTACAAGTCGTCGAAGAGTAGACGAGAGAAAGGTGTAAACTTTTTCTCTCAGAACTGCGCGAGAACTTGTATTCCAGCTCAAAACAACGGGATACATCGTTTTAGACCAAAACTAGGGAGATTCATGAACATCGATTTTACAAGTCGTCGATGAGTAGACGAGAGAAAGGTGTAAAGTTTTTCGCTCATAACTGCGGGAAAATTGTATTCCAGCTCAAAAACACGGTATACATCGTTTTAGATCGAAACTAACGAGATTCACGAACATCGATTTTACAAATCGTCGAAGAGTAGACAAGAGAAAGGTGTAAACTTTTTCTCTCAGAAATGCGCGAAAACTTGTATTCCAGCTCAAAACAACGGGATACATCGTTTTAGATCGAAACTAGCGAGATTCACGAACATCGATTTTACAAGTTGTCGATGAGTAGACGAGAAAAAGGTGTAAACTTTTTCTCTCAGAGCTGCGCGAGAACTTGTATGCCAGCTCAAAACAACGGGATACATCGTTTTAGATCAAAACTAGGGAGATTCACGAACATCGATTTTACAAGTCGTCGATGAGTAGACGAGAGAAAGGTGTAAACTTTTTCTCTCAGAACTGCGCGAAAACTTGTATTCCAGCTCGAAACAACGGGATACATCGTTTTAGATCAAAACTAGCGAGGTTTACGCACTTTGATTTTACAAGTCGTCGAAGAGTACACTGCGCGAAAACTTGTACTCTGGCTCAAAACAACGGGATACATCGTTTTAGAACAAAGCTAGAGAGATTCATGCACTTCGATTTTACAAGTCGTCGAAGAGTAGACGAGAGAAAGGTGTAAACTTTTTCTCTCAGAACTGCGCGAGAACTTGTATTCCAGCTCAAAACAACGGGATACATCGTTTTAGATCAAAATGAGGGAGATTCACGAACATCGATTTTACAAGTCGTCGAAGAGTACACGAGAGAAAGGTGTAAACTTTTTCTCTCAGAACTGCGCGAGAACTTGTATTCCAGCTTAAAACAATGAGATACATCGTTTTAGATCAAAATGAGGGAGATTCACGAACATCAATTTGACAAGTTGTCGATGAGTAGACGAGAGAAAGGTGTAAACTTTTTCTTTCAGATATGCGCGAAAACTTGTATTCCAGCTCAAAACAACGGGATACATCGTTTTAGATCGAAACAAGCGATATTCACGAATATCGATTTTACAATTTGTCGATGAGTAGACAAAAGAAAGGTGTAAACTTTTTCTCTCAGAACTGCGCGAAAACTTGTATTCCAGCTCAAAAGACGGTATACATCATTTTAGATCGAAACTAGCGAGATTTACGCACTTTGATTTTACAAGTCGTCGAAGAGTAGACTGCGCGAAAACTTGTACTCCGGCTCAAAACAACGGGATACATCGTTTTAGAACAAAGCTAGAGAGATTCATGCACTTCGATTTTACAAGTCGTCGAAGAGTAGACGAGAGAAAGGTGTAAACTTTTTCTTTCAGAAATGCGCGGAAACTTGTATTCCAGCTCAAAACAACGGGATACATCGTTTTAGATCAAAACTAGGGAGATTCATGAACATCGACTTTACAAGTCGTCGATGAGTAGACGAGAGAAAGGTGTAAACTTTTTCTGTCAGAACTGCGCGAAAACTTGTATTCCAGCTCAGAAAACACGGTATACATCGTTTTAGATCGAAACTAGCGAGATTCACGAACATCGATTATACAAGTCGTCGATGAGTAGACGAGAGAAAGGTGTAAACTTTTGCTTTCAGGAATGCGCGAAAACTTGTATTCCAGCTCAAAACAACGGGATACATCGTTTTAGATCGAAACTAGCGAGATTCACGAACGTCGATTTTACAAGTCGTCGATGAGTAGACGAGAGAAAGGTGTAAACTTTTTCTCTCAGAACTGCGCGAAAACTTGTATTCCAGCTCAAAACAACGGGATACATCGTTTTAGATCGAAACTAGCGAGATTCACGAATATCGATTTTACAATTTGTCGATGAGTAGACGAGAGAAAGGTGTAAACTTTTTCTCTCAAAACTGCGCGAAAACTTGTATTCCAGCACAAAAGACGGTATACATCATTTTAGATCGAAACTGGCGAGATTTACGCACTTTGATTTTACAAGTCGTCGAAGAGTAGACTGCGCGAAAACTTGTACGCCGGCTCAAAACAACGGGATACATCGTTTTAGAACGAAACTAGCGAGATTCATGCACTTCGATTTTACAAGTCGTCGAAGAGTAGACGAGAGAAAGGTGTAAACTTTTTCTCTCAGAACTGCGCGAGAACTTGTATTCCAGCTCAAAACAACGGGATACATCGTTTTAGATCAAAACTAGGGAGATTCATGAACATCGATTTTACAAGTCGTCGATGAGTAGACGAGAGAAAGGTGTAAACTTTTTCTCTCAGAACTGCGCGAAAACTTGTACTCCAGCTCAAAAACACGGTATACATCGTTTTAGAGCGAAAGTAGCGAGATTCACGAACATCGATTATACAAGTCGTCGATGAATAGACGAGAGAAAGGTGTAAACTTTTTCTTTCAGAAATGCGCGAAAACTTGTATTAGAGCTCAAAACAACGGGATACATCGTTTTAGATCGAAACTAGCGAGATTCACGAACATCGATTTTACAAGTCGTCGATGAGTAGACGAGAGAAAGGTGTAAACTTTTTCTCTCAGAACTGCGCGAGAACTTGTATTCCAGCTCAAAACAACGGGATACATCGTTTTAGACCAAAACTAGGGAGATTCATGAACATCGATTTTTCAAGTCGTCGATGAGTAGACGAGAGAAAGGTGTAAAGTTTTTCGCTCATAACTGCGGGAAAATTGTATTCCAGCTCAAAAACACGGTATACATCGTTTTAGATCGAAACTAGCGAGATTTACGAACATCGATTTTACAAGTCGTCGAAGAGTAGACGAGAGAAAGGTGTAAACTTTTTCTCTCAGAACTGCGCGAAAACTTGTATTCCAGCTCAAAACAACGGAATACATCGTTTGAGATCGAAACTAGCGAAATTCACGAATATCGATTTTACAATTTGTCGATGAGTAGACGAGAGAAAGGTGTAAACTTTTTCTCTCAGAACTGCGCGAAAACTTGTATTCCAGCTCAAAAGACGGTATACATCATTTTAGATCGAAACTAGCGAGATTTACGCACTTTGATTTTACAAGTCGTCGAAGAGTAGACTGCGCAAAAACTTGTACTCCGGCTCGAAACAACGGCATACATCGTTATAGATCGACAGTAGCAAGATTCACGAACATCGATTTTACAAATCGTCGAAGAGTAGACAAGAGAAAGGTGTAAACTTTTTCTCTCAGAAATGCGCGAAAACTTGTATTCCAGCTCAAAACAACGGGATACATCGTTTTAGATCGAAACTAGCGAGATTCACGAACATCTATTTTACAAGTTGTCGATGAGTAGACGAGAGAAAGGTGTAAACTTTTTCTCTCAGAGCTGCGCGAGAACTTGTATGCCAGCTCAAAACAACGGGATACATCGTTTTAGATCAAAACTAGGGAGATTCACGAACATCGATTTTACAAGTCGTCGATGAGTAGACGAGAGAAAGGTGTAAACTTTTTCTCTCAGAACTGCGCGAAAACTTGTATTCCAGCTCGAAACAACGGGATACATCATTTTAGATCGAAACTAGCGAGGTTTACGCACTTTGATTTTACAAGTCGTCGAAGAGTACACTGCGCGAAAACTTGTACTCTGGCTCAAAACAACGGGATACATCGTTTTAGAACAAAGCTAGAGAGATTCATGCACTTCGATTTTACAAGTCGTCGAAGAGTAGACGAGAGAAAGGTGTAAACTTTTTCTCTCAGAACTGCGCGAGAACTTGTATTCCAGCTCAAAACAACGGGATACATCGTTTTAGATCAAAATGAGGGAGATTCACGAACATCGATTTTACAAGTCGTCGAAGAGTACACGAGAGAAAGGTGTAAACTTTTTCTCTCAGAACTGCGCGAGAACTTGTATTCCAGCTTAAAACAATGAGATACATCGTTTTAGATCAAAATGAGGGAGATTCACGAACATCAATTTGACAAGTTGTCGATGAGTAGACGAGAGAAAGGTGTAAACTTTTTCTTTCAGATATGCGCGAAAACTTGTATTCCAGCTCAAAACAACGGGATACATCGTTTTAGATCGAAACAAGCGATATTCACGAATATCGATTTTACAATTTGTCGATGAGTAGACAAAAGAAAGGTGTAAACTTTTTCTCTCAGAACTGCGCGAAAACTTGTATTCCAGCTCAAAAGACGGTATACATCATTTTAGATCGAAACTAGCGAGATTTACGCACTTTGATTTTACAAGTCGTCGAAGAGTAGACTGCGCGAAAACTTGTACTCCGGCTCAAAACAACGGGATACATCGTTTTAGAACAAAGCTAGAGAGATTCATGCACTTCGATTTTACAAGTCGTCGAAGAGTAGACGAGAGAAAGGTGTAAACTTTTTCTTTCAGAAATGCGCGGAAACTTGTATTCCAGCTCAAAACAACGGGATACATCGTTTTAGATCAAAACTAGGGAGATTCATGAACATCGACTTTACAAGTCGTCGATGAGTAGACGAGAGAAAGGTGTAAACTTTTTCGCTCATAACTGCGCGAAAACTTGTATTCCAGCTCAAAAACAAGGGGATACATCGTTTTAGATCGAAACTAGCGAGATTCACGAACATCGATTTTACAAGTTGTCGATGAGTAGACGAGAGAAAGGTGTAAACTTTTTCTGTCAGAACAGCGCGAAAACTTGTATTCCAGCTCAGAAAACACGGTATACATCGTTTTAGATCGAAACTAGCGAGATTCACGAACATCGATTATACAAGTCGTCGATGAGTAGACGAGAGAAAGGTGTAAACTTTTGCTTTCAGAAATGCGCGAAAACTTGTATTCCAGCTCACAACAACGGGATACATCGTTTTAGATCGAAACTAGCGAGATTCACGAACGTCGATTTTACAATTTGTCGATGAGTAGACGAGAGAAAGGTGTAAACTTTTTCTCTCAGAACTGCGCGAAAACTTGTATTCCAGCTCAAAAGACGGTATACATCATTTTAGATCGAAACTGGCGAGATTTACGCACTTTGATTTTACAAGTCGTCGAAGAGTAGACTGCGCGAAAACTTGTACGCCGGCTCAAAACAACGGGCTACATCGTTTTAGAACGAAACTAGCGAGATTCATGCACTTCGATTTTACAAGTCGTCGAAGAGTAGACGAGAGAAAGGTGTAAACTTTTTCTCTCAGAACTGCGCGAGAACTTGTATTCCAGCTCAAAACAACGGGATACATCGTTTTAGATCAAAACTAGGGAGATTCATGAACATCGATTTTACAAGTCGTCGATGAGTAGACGAGAGAAAGGTGTAAACTTTTTCTCTCAGAACTGCGCGAAAACTTGTACTCCAGCTCAAAAACACGGTATACATCGTTTTAGAGCGAAAGTAGCGAGATTCACGAACATCGATTATACAAGTCGTCGATGAATAGACGAGAGAAAGGTGTAAACTTTTTCTTTCAGAAATGCGCGAAAACTTGTATTAGAGCTCAAAACAACGGGATACATCGTTTTAGATCGAAACTAGCGAGATTCACGAACATCGATTTTACAAGTCGTCGATGAGTAGACGAGAGAAAGGTGTAAACTTTTTCTCGCAGAACTGCACGAAAACTTGTATTCCAGGTCAAAACAACGGGATACATCGTTTTAGATCGAAACTAGCGAGATTCACGAATATCGATTTTACAATTTGTCGATGAGTAGACGAGAGAAAGCTGTAAACTTTTTCTCTCAGAACTGCGCGAAAACTTGTATTCCAGCTCAAAAGACGGTATATATCATTTTAGATCGAAACTAGCGAGATTTACGCACTTTGATTTTACAAGTCGTCGAAGAGTAGACGAGAGAAAGGTGTAAACTTTTTCTCTCAGAACTGCGCGAGAACTTGTATTCCAGCTCAAAACAACGGGATACATCGTTTTAGACCAAAACTAGGGAGATTCATGAACATCGATTTTTCAAGTCGTCGATGAGTAGACGAGAGAAAGGTGTAAAGTTTTTCGCTCATAACTGCGGGAAAATTGTATTCCAGCTCAAAAACACGGTATACATCGTTTTAGATCGAAACTAGCGAGATTTACGAACATCGATTTTACAAGTCGTCGAAGAGTAGACGAGAGAAAGGTGTAAACTTTTTCTCTCAGAACTGCGCGAAAACTTGTATTCCAGCTCAAAACAACGGAATACATCGTTTGAGATCGAAACTAGCGAAATTCACGAATATCGATTTTACAATTTGTCGATGAGTAGACGAGAGAAAGGTGTAAACGTTTTCTCTCAGAACTGCGCGAAAACTTGTATTCCAGCTCAAAAGACGGTATACATCATTTTAGATCGAAACTAGCGAGATTTACGCACTTTGATTTTACAAGTCGTCGAAGAGTAGACTGCGCGAAAACTTGTACTCCGGCTCGAAACAACGGCATACATCGTTATAGATCGACAGTAGCAAGATTCACGAACATCGATTTTACAAATCGTCGAAGAGTAGACAAGAGAAAGGTGTAAACTTTTTCTCTCAGAAATGCGCGAAAACTTGTATTCCAGCTCAAAACAACGGGATACATCGTTTTAGATCGAAACTAGCGAGATTCACGAACATCGATTTTACAAGTTGTCGATGAGTAGACGAGAGAAAGGTGTAAACTTTTTCTCTCAGAGCTGCGCGAGAACTTGTATGCCAGCTCAAAACAGCGGGATACATCGTTTTAGATCAAAACTAGGGAGATTCACGAACATCGGTTTTACAAGTCGTCGATGAGTAGACGAGAGAAAGGTGTAAACTTTTTCTCTCAGAACTGCGCGAAAACTTGTATTCCAGCTCAAAAACAAGGGGATACATCGTTTTAGATCGAAACTAGCGAGATTCACGAACATCGATTTTACAAGTCGTCGATGCGTAGACGAGAGAAAGGTGTAAACTTTTTCTCTCAGAACTGCACGAAAACTTGTATTCCAGGTCAAAACAACGGGATACATCGTTTTAGATCGAAACTAGCGAGATTCACGAATATCGATTTTACAATTTGTCGATGAGTAGACGAGAGAAAGGTGTAAACTTTTTCTCTCAGAACTACGCGAAAACTTGTATTCCAGCTCAAAAGACGGTATACATCATTTTAGATCGAAACTAGCGAGATTTACGCACTTTGATTTTACAAGTCGTCGAAGAGTAGACGAGAGAAAGGTGTAAACTTTTTCTCTCAGAACTGCGCGAGAACTTGTATTCCAGCTCAAAACAACGGGATACATCGTTTTAGACCAAAACTAGGGAGATTCATGAACATCGATTTTACAAGTCGTCGATGAGTAGACGAGAGAAAAGTGTAAAGTTTTTCGCTCATAACTGCGGGAAAATTGTATTCCAGCTCAAAAACACGGTATACATCGTTTTAGATCGAAACTAGCGAGATTTACGAACATCGATTTTACAAGTCGTCGAAGAGTAGACGAGAGAAAGGTGTAAACTTTTTCTCTCAGAACTGCGCGAAAACTTGTATTCCAGCTCAAAACAACGGGATACATCGTTTGAGATCGAAACTAGCGAAATTCACGAATATCGATTTTACAATTTGTCGATGAGTAGACGAGAGAAAGGTGTAAACTTTTTCTCTCAGAACTGCGCGAAAACTTGTATTCCACCTCAAAAGACGGTATACATCATTTTAGATCGAAACTAGCGAGATTTACGCACTTTGATTTTACAAGTCGTCGAAGAGTAGACTGCGCGAAAACTTGTACTCCGGCTCGAAACAACGGCATACATCGTTATAGATCGACAGTAGCAAGATTCACGAACATCGATTTTACAAATCGTCGAAGAGTAGACAAGAGAAAGGTGTAAACTTTTTCTCTCAGAAATGCGCGAAAACTTGTATTCCAGCTCAAAACAACGGGATACATCGTTTTAGATCGAAACTAGCGAGATTCACGAACATCGATTTTACAAGTTGTCGATGAGTAGACGAGAGAAAGGTGTAAACTTTTTCTCTCAGAGCTGCGCGAGAACTTGTATGCCAGCTCAAAACAACGGGATACATCGTTTTAGATCAAAACTAGGGAGATTCACGAACATCGATTTTACAAGTCGTCGATGAGTAGACGAGAGAAAGGTGTAAACTTTTTCTCTCAGAACTGCGCGAAAACTTGTATTCCAGCTCGAAACAACGGGATACATCGTTTTAGATCGAAACTAGCGAGGTTTACGCACTTTGATCTTACAAGTCGTCGAAGAGTACACTGCGCGAAAACTTGTACTCCGGCTCAAAACAACGGGATACATCGTTTTAGAACAAAGCTAGAGAGATTCATGCACTTCGATTTTACAAGTCGTCGAAGAGTAGACGAGAGAAAGGTGTAAACGTTTTCTCTCAGAACTGCGCGAGAACTTGTATTCCAGCTCAAAACAACGGGATACATCGTTTTAGATCAAAATGAGGGAGATTCACGAACATCGATTTTACAAGTCGTCGATGAGTAGACGAGAGAAAGGTGAAAACTTTTTCGCTCATAACTGCGCGAAAACTTGTATTCCAGCTCAAAACAAGAGGATACATCGTATTAGATCGAAACTAGCGAGATTCACGAACATCGATTTTACAAGTTGTCGATGAGTAGACGAGAGAAAGGTGTAAACTTTTTCTTTCAGAAATGCGCGAAAACTTGTATTCCAGCACAAAATAACGGGATACATCGTTTTAGAACGAAACTAGCGAGATTCATGCACTTCGATTTTACAAGTCGTCGAAGAGTAGACGAGAGAAAGGTGTAAACTTTTTCTCTCAGAACTGCGCGAGAGCTTGTATTCCAGCTCAAAACAACGGGATACATCGTTTTAGATCAAAACTAGGGTAATTCATGAACTACGACTTTACAAGTCGTCGATGAGTAGACGAGAGAAAGGTGTAAACTTTTTCGCTCATAATTGCGCGAAAACTTGTATTCCAGCTCAAAAACAAGGGGATACATCGTTTTAGATCGAAACTAGCGAGATTCACGAACATCGATTTTACAAGTTGTCGATGAGTAGACGAGAGAAAGGTGTAAACTTTTTCTCTCAGAACTGCGCGAAAACTTGTATTCCAGCTCAAAAACACGGTATACATCGTTTTAGATCGAAACTAGCGAGATTCACGAACATCGATTATACAAGTCGTCGATGAGTAGACGAGAGAAAGGTGTAAACTTTTTCTTTCAGAAATGCGCGAAAACTTGTATTCCAGCTCAAAACAACGGGATACATCGTTTTAGATCGAAACTAGCGAGATTCACGAACATCGATTTTACAAGTCGTCGATGAGTAGACGAGAGAAAGGTGTAAACTTTTTCTCTCAGAACTGCGCGAAAACTTGTATTCCAACTCAAAACAACGGGATACATCGTTTTAGATCGAAACTAGCGATATTCACGAATATCGATTTTACAATTTGTCGATGAGTAGACGAGAGAAAGGTGTAAACTTTTTCTCTCAGAACTGCGCGAAAACTTGTATTCCAGCTCAAAAGACGGTATACATCATTTTAGATCGAAACTAGCGAGATTTACGCACTTTGATTTTACAAGTCGTCGAAGAGTAGACTGCGCGAAAACTTGTACGCCGGCTCAAAACAACGGGATACATCGTTTTAGAACGAAACTAGCGAGATTCATGCACTTCGATTTTACAAGTCGTTGAAGAGTAGACGAGAGAAAGGTGTAAACTTTTTCTCTCAGAACTGCGCGAGAACTTGTATTCCAGCTCAAAACAACGGGATACATTGTTTTAGATCAAAACTAGGGAGATTCATGAACATCGATTTTACAAGTCGTCGATGAGTAGACGAGAGAAAGGTGTAAACTTTTTCTCTCAGAACTGCGCGAGAACTTGTACTCCAGCTCAAAAACACGGTATACATCGTTTTAGATCGAAACTAGCGAGATTCACGAACATCGATTATACAAGTCGTCGATGAGTAGACGAGAGAAAGGTGTAAACTTTCTTTCAGAAATGCGCGAAAACTTGTATTCCAGCTCAAAACAACGGGATACATCGTTTTAGATCGAAACTAGCGAGATTCACGAACATCGATTTTACAAGTCGTCGATGAGTAGACGAGAGAAAGGTGTAAACTTTTTCTCTCAGAACTGCACGAAAACTTGTATTCCAGGTCAAAACAACGGGATACATCGTTTTAGATCGAAACTAGCATGATTCACGAATATCGATTTTACAATTTGTCGATGAGTAGACGAGAGAAAGGTGTAAACTTTTTCTCTCAGAACTGCGCGAAAACTTGTATTCCAGCTCAAAAGACGGTATACATCATTTTAGATCGAAACTAGCGAGATTTACGCACTTTGATTTTACAAGTCGTCGAAGAGTAGACGAGAGAAAGGTGTAAACTTTTTCTCTCAGAACTGCGCGAGAACTTGTATTCCAGCTCAAAACAACGGGATACATCGTTTTATACCAAAACTAGGGAGATTCATGAACATCGATTTTACAAGTCGTCGATGAGTAGACGAGAGAAAGGTGTAAAGTTTTTCGCTCATAACTGCGGGAAAATTGTATTCCAGCTCAAAAACACGGTATACATCGTTTTAGATCGAAACTAGCGAGATTCACGAACATCGATTTTACAAGTCGTCGAAGAGTAGACGAGAGAAAGGTGTAAACTTTTTCTCTCAGAACTGCGCGAAAACTTGTATTCCAGCTCAAAACAACGGGATACATCGTTTGAGATCGAAACTAGCGAGATTCACGAATATCGATTTTACAATTTGTCGATGAGTAGACGAGAGAAAGGTGTAAACTTTTTCTCTCAGAACTGCGTGAAAACTTGTATTCCAGCTCAAAAGACGGTATACATCATTTAGATCGAAACTAGCGAGATTTACGCACTTTGGTTTTACAAGTCGTCGAAGAGTAGACTGCGCGAAAACTTGTACTCCGGCTCAAAACAACGGGATACATCGTTTTAGAACGAAACTAGCGAGATTCATGCACTTCGATTTTACAAGTCGTCGAAGAGTAGACGAGAGAAAGGTGTAAACTTTTTCTCTCAGAACTGCGCGAGAACTTGTATTCCGGCTCGAAACAACGGCATACATCGTTATAGATCGACACTAGCAAGATTCACGAACATCGATTTTACAAATCGTCGAAGAGTAGACAAGAGAAAGGTGTAAATTTTTCTCTCAGAAATGCGCGAAAACTTGTATTCCAGCTCAAAACAACGGGATACATCGTTTTAGATCGAAACTAGCGAGATTCACGTACATCGATTTTACAAGTTGTCGATGAGTAGACGAGATAAAGGTGTAAACTTTTTCTCTCAGAACTGCGCGAAAACTTGTATTCCAGCTCGAAACAACGGGATACATCGTTTTAGATCAAAACTAGCGAGGTTTACGCACTTTGATTTTACAAGTCGTCGAAGAGTACACTGCGCGAAAACTTGTACTCCGGCTCAAAACAACGGGATACATCGTTTTAGAACAAAGCTAGAGAGATTCATGCACTTCGAATTTACATGTCGTCGAAGAGTAGACGAGAGAAAGGTGTAAACTTTTTCTCTCAGAACTGCGCGAGAACTTGTATTCCAGCTCAAAACAACGGGATACATCGTTTTAGATCAAAATGAGGGAGATTCACGAACATCGATTTTACAAGTCGTCGATGAGTAGACGAGAGAAAGGTGAAAACTATTTCGCTCATAACTGCGCGAAAACTTGTATTCCAGCTCAAAACAAGAGGATACATCGTTTTAGATCGAAACTAGCGAGATTCACGAACATCGATTTTACAAGTTGTCGATAGTAGACGAGAGAAAGGTGTAAACTTTTTCTTTCAGAAATGCGAGAAAACTTGTATTCCAGCTCAAAATAACGGGATACATCGTTTTAGATCGAAACTAGCGAGATTCACGAACATCGATTTTACAATTTGTCGATGAGTAGACGAGAGAAAGGTGTAAACTTTTTCCCTCAGAACTGCGCGAAAACTTGTATTCCAGCTCAAAAGACGGTATACATCATTTTAGATCGAAACTAGCGAGATTTACGCACTTTGATTTTACAAGTCGTCGAAGAGTAGACTGCGCGAAAACTTGTACTCCGGCTCAAAACAATGGGATACATCGTTTTAGAACGAAACTAGCGAGATTCATGCACTTCGATTTTACAAGTCGTCGATGAGTAGACGAGAGAAAGGTGTAAACTTTTTCTTTCAGAAATGTGCGAAAACTTGTATTCCAGCTCAAAACAACGGGATACATCGTTTTAGATCGAAACTAGCGAGATTCACGAACATCGATTTTACAAGTCGTCGATGAGTAGAAGAGAGAAACGTGTAAACGTTTTCTCTCAGAACTGCGCGAAAACTTGTATTCCAACTCAAAACAACGGGATACATCGTTTTAGATCGAAACTAGCGAGATTCATGAACATCGATTTTACAAGTCGTCGATGAGTAGACGAGAAAAAGGTGTAAACTTTTTCTCTCAGAACTGCGCGAAAACTTGTATTCCAGCTCAAAACAACGGGATACATCGTTTTAGATCGAAACTAGCGAGATTCATGAACATCGATTTTACAAGTCGTCGATGAGTAGACGAGAGAAAGGTGTAAACTTTTTCTCTCTGAACTGCGCGAAAACTTGTATTCCAGCTCAAAAACACGGTATACATCGTTTTAGATCGAAACTAGCGAGATTAACGAACATCGATTATACAAGTCGTCGATGAGTAGACGAGAGAAAGGTGTAAACTTTTTCTTTCAGAAATGCGCGAAAACTTGTATTCCAGCTCAAAACAACGGGATACATCGTTTTAGAACGAAACTAGCGAGATTCATGCACTTCGATTTTACAAGTCGTCGAAGAGTAGACGAGAGAAAGGTGTAAACTTTTTCTCTCAGAACTGCGCGAGAACTTGTATTCCAGCTCAAAACAACGGGATACATCGTTTTAGATCAAAACTAGGGAGATTCATGAACATCAATTTTACAAGTCGTCGATGAGTATACGAGAGAAAGGTGTAAAGTTTTTCGCTCATAACTGCGGGAAAATTGTATTCCAGCTCAAAAACACGGTATACACCGTTTTAGATCGAAACTAGCGAGATTTACGAACATCGATTTTACAAGTCCTCGAAGAGTAGACGAGAGAAAGGTGTAAACTTTTTCTCTCAGAACTGCGGGAGAACTTGTATTCCAGCTCAAAACCACGGGATACATCGTTTTAGATCAAAACTAGGGAGATTCAAGAACATCGATTTTACAAGTCGTCGATGAGTAGACAAGAGAAAGGTGTAAACTTTTTCGCTCATAACTGCGCGAAAACCTGTATTCCAGCTCAAAAGACGGTAGACATCATTTTAGATCGAAACTAGCGAGATTTACGCACTTTGATTTTACAAGTCGTCGAAGAGTACACTGCGCGAAAACTTGTACTCCGGCTCAAAACAATGGGATACATCGTTTTAGAACGAAACTAGCGAGATTCATGCATTTCGATTTTACAAGTCGTGTAAGAGTAGACGAGAGAAAGGTGTAAACTTTTTCTCTCAGAACTGCGCGAGAACTTGTATTCCAGCTCGAAACAACGGGATACATCGTTTTAGATCGAAACTAGCGAGATTCACGAACATCGATTATACAAGTCGTCGATGAGTAGACGAGAGAAAGGTGTAAACTTTTTCTCTCAGAACTGCGCGAAAACTTGTATTCCAGCTCAAAACAACGGGATACATCGTTTTAGATCGAAACAAGCGAGATTCACGAACATCGATTTTACAAGTTGTCGATGAGTGGACGAGAGAAAGGTGTAAACTTTTCCTCTCAGAACTGCGCGAAAACTTGTATTCCAGCTCAAAAACACGGTATACATCGTTTTAGATCGAAACTAGCGAGATTCACGAACATCGATTATACAAGTCGTCGATGAGTAGACGAGAGAAAGGTGTAAACTTTTTCTTTCAGAAATGCGCGAAAACTTGTATTCCAGCTCAAAACAACGGGATACATCGTTTTAGATCGAAACTAGCGAGATTCACGAACATCGATTTTACAAGTCGTCGATGTGTAGAAGAGAGAAAGGTGTAAACTTTTTCTCTCAGAACTGCGCGAAAACTTGTATTCCAACTCAAAACAACGGGATACATCGTTTTAGATCAAAACTAGCGAGATTCATGAACATCGATTTTACAAGTCGTCGATGAGTAGACGAGAAAAAGGTGTAAACTTTTTCTCTGAGAACTGCGCGAAAACTTGTATTCCAGCTCAAAAGACGGTATACATCATTTTAGATCGAAACTAGCGAGATTTACGCACTTTGATTTTACAAGTCGTCGAAGAGTAGACTGCGCGAAAACTTGTACTCCGGCTCGAAACAACGGCATACATCGTTATAGATCGACAGTAGCAAGATTCACGAACATCCATTTTACAAATCGTCGAAGAGTAGACAAGAGAAAGGTGTAAACTTTTTCTCTCAGAAATGCGCGAAAACTTGTATTCCAGCTCAAAACAACGGGATACATCGTTTTAGATCGAAACTAGCGAGATTCACGAACATCGATTTTACAAGTTGTCGATGAGTAGACGAGAGAAAGGTGTAAACTTTTTCTCTCAGAGCTGCGCGAGAACTTGTATGCCAGCTCAAAACAACGGGATACATCGTTTTAGATCAAAACTAGGGAGATTCACGAACATCGATTTTACAAGTCGTCGATGAGTAGACGAGAGAAAGGTGTAAACTTTTTCTCTCAGAACTGCGCGAAAACTTGTATTCCAGCTCAAAAACAAGGGGATACATCGTTTTAGATCGAAACTAGCGAGATTCACGAACATCGATTTTACAAGTCGTCGATGAGTAGACGAGAGAAAGGTGTAAACTTTTTCTCTCAGAACTGCACGAAAACTTGTATTCCAGGTCAAAACAACGGGATACATCGTTTTAGATCGAAGCTAGCGAGATTCACGAATATCGATTTTACAATTTGTCGATGAGTAGACGAGAGAAAGGTGTAAACTTTTTCTCTCAGAACTACGCGAAAACTTGTATTCCAGCTCAAAAGACGGTATACATCATTTTAGATCGAAACTAGCGAGATTTACGCACTTTGATTTTACAAGTCGTCGAAGAGTAGACGAGAGAAAGGTGTAAACTTTTTCTCTCAGAACTGCGCGAGAACTTGTATTCCAGCTCAAAACAACGGGATACATCGTTTTAGACCAAAACTAGGGAGATTCATGAACATCGATTTTACAAGTCGTCGATGAGTAGACGAGAGAAAAGTGTAAAGTTTTTCGCTCATAACTGCGGGAAAATTGTATTCCAGCTCAAAAACACGGTATACATCGTTTTAGATCGAAACTAGCGAGATTTACGAACATCGATTTTACAAGTCGTCGAAGAGTAGACGAGAGAAAGGTGTAAACTTTTTCTCTCAGAACTGCGCGAAAACTTGTATTCCAGCTCAAAACAACGGGATACATCGTTTGAGATCGAAACTAGCGAAATTCACGAATATCGATTTTACAATTTGTCGATGAGTAGACGAGAGAAAGGTGTAAACTTTTTCTCTCAGAACTGCGCGAAAACTTGTATTCCAGCTCAAAAGACGGTATACATCATTTTAGATCGAAACTAGCGAGATTTACGCACTTTGATTTTACAAGTCGTCGAAGAGTAGACTGCGCGAAAACTTGTACTCCGGCTCGAAACAACAGCATACATCGTTATAGATCGACAGTAGCAAGATTCACGAACATCGATTTTACAAATCGTCGAAGAGTAGACAAGAGAAAGGTGTAAACTTTTTCTCTCAGAAATGCGCGAAAACTTGTATTCCAGCTCAAAACAACGGGATACATTGTTTTAGATCGAAACTAGCGAGATTCACGAACATCGATTTTACAAGTTGTCGATGAGTAGACGAGAGAAAGGTGTAAACTTTTTCTCTCAGAGCTGCGCGAGAACTTGTATGCCAGCTCAAAACAACGGGATACATCGTTTTAGATCAAAACTAGGGAGATTCACGAACATCGATTTTACAAGTCGTCGATGAGTAGACGAGAGAAAGGTGTAAACTTTTTCTCTCAGAACTGCGCGAAAACTTGTATTCCAGCTCGAAACAACGGGATACATCGTTTTAGATCGAAACTAGCGAGGTTTACGCACTTTGATTTTACAAGTCGTCGAAGAGTACACTGCGCGAAAACTTGTACTCCGGCTCAAAACAACGGGATACATCGTTTTAGAACAAAGCTAGAGAGATTCATGCACTTCGATTTTACAAGTCGTCGAAGAGTAGACGAGAGAAAGGTGTAAACGTTTTCTCTCAGAACTGCGCGAGAACTTGTATTCCAGCTCAAAACAACGGGATACATCGTTTTAGATCAAAATGAGGGAGATTCACGAACATCGATTTTACAAGTCGTCGATGAGTAGACGAGAGAAAGGTGAAAACTTTTTCGCTCATAACTGCGCGAAAACTTGTATTCCAGCTCAAAACAAGAGGATACATCGTATTAGATCGAAACTAGCGAGATTCACGAACATCGATTTTACAAGTTGTCGATGAGTAGACGAGAGAAAGGTGTAAACTTTTTCTTTCAGAAATGCGCGAAAACTTGTATTCCAGCACAAAATAACGGGATACATCGTTTTAGAACGAAACTAGCGAGATTCATGCACTTCGATTTTACAAGTCGTCGAAGAGTAGACGAGAGAAAGGTGTAAACTTTTTCTCTCAAAACTGCGCGAGAACTTGTATTCCAGCTCAAAACAACGGGATACATCGTTTTAGATCAAAACTAGGGTAATTCATGAACTACGACTTTACAAGTCGTCGATGAGTAGACGAGAGAAAGGTGTAAACTTTTTCGCTCATAACTGCGCGAAAACTTGTATTCCAGCTCAAAAACAAGGGGATACATCGTTTTAGATCGAAACTAGCGAGATTCACGAACATCGATTTTACAAGTTGTCGATGAGTAGACGAGAGAAAGGTGTAAACTTTTTCTCTCAGAACTGCGCGAAAACTTGTATTCCAGCTCAAAAACACGGTATACATCGTTTTAGATCGAAACTAGCGAGATTCACGAACATCGATTATACAAGTCGTCGATGAGTAGACGAGAGAAAGGTGTAAACTTTTTCTCTCAGAACTGCGCGAAAACTTGTATTCCAGCTCAAAACAACGGGATACATCGTTTGAGATCGAAACTAGCGAGATTCACGAATATCGATTTTACAATTTGTCGATGAGTAGACGAGAGAAAGGTGTAAACTTTTTCTCTCAGAACTGCGCGAAAACTTGTATTCCAGCTCAAAAGACGGTATACATCATTTAGATCGAAACTAGCGAGATTTTCGCACTTTGGTTTTACAAGTCGTCGAAGAGTAGACTGCGCGAAAACTTGTACTCCGGCTCAAAACAACGGGATATATCGTTTTAGAACGAAACTAGCGAGATTCATGCACTTCGATTTTACAAGTCGTCGAAGAGTAGACGAGAGAAAGGTGTAAACTTTTTCTCTCAGAACTGCGCGAGAACTTGTATTCCGGCTCGAAACAACGGCATACATCGTTTAGATCGACACTAGCAAGATTCACGAAAATCGATTTTACAAATCGTCGAAGAGTAGACAAGAGAAAGGTGTAAATTTTTCTCTCAGAAATGCGCGAAAACTTGTATTCCAGCTCAAAACAACGGGATACATCGTTTTAGATCGAAACTAGCGAGATTCACGTACATCGATTTTACAAGTTGTCGATGAGTAGCTGAGATAAAGGTGTAAACTTTTTCTCTCAGAGCTGCGCGAGAACTTGTATGCCAGCTCAAAACAACGGGATACATTGTTTTAGATCAAAACTAGGGAGATTCACGAACATCGATTTTACAAGTCGTCGATGAGTAGACGAGAGAAAGGTGTAAACTTTTTCTCTCAGAACTGCGCGAAAACTTGTATTCCAGCTCGAAACAACGGGATACATCGTTTTAGATCAAAACTAGCGAGGTTTACGCACTTTGATTTTACAAGTCGTCGAAGAGTACACTGCGCGAAAACTTGTACTCCGGCTCAAAACAACGGGATACATCGTTTTAGAACAAAGCTAGAGAGATTCATGCACTTCGAATTTACATGTCGTCGAAGAGTAGACGAGAGAAAGGTGTAAACTTTTTCTCTCAGAACTGCGCGAGAACTTGTATTCCAGCTCAAAACAACGGGATACATCGTTTTAGATCAAAATGAGGGAGATTCACGAACATCGATTTTACAAGTCGTCGATGAGTAGACGAGAGAAAGGTGAAAACTTTTTCGCTCATAACTGCGCGAAAACTTGTATTCCAGCTCAAAACAAGAGGATACATCGTTTTAGATCGAAACTAGCGAGATTCACGAACATCGATTTTACAAGTTGTCGATAGTAGACGAGAGAAAGGTGTAAACTTTTTCTTTCAGAAATGCGAGAAAACTTGTATTCCAGCTCAAAATAACGGGATACATCGTTTTAGATCGAAACTAGCGAGATTCACGAACATCGATTTTACAAGTCGTCGATGAGTAGACGAGAGAAAGGTGTAAACATTTTATCTCAGAACTGCGCGAAAACTTGTATTCCAGCTCAAAACAACAGGATACATCGTTTTAGATCGAAACAAGCGAGATTCACGAATATCGATTTTACAATTTGTCGATGAGTAGACGAGAGAAAGGTGTAAACTTTTTCCCTCAGAACTGCGCGAAAACTTGTATTCCAGCTCAAAAGACGGTATACATCATTTTAGATCGAAACTAGCGAGATTTACGCACTTTGATTTTACAAGTCGTCGAAGAGTAGACTGCGCGAAAACTTGTACTCCGGCTCAAAACAATGGGATACATCGTTTTAGAACGAAACTAGCGAGATTCATGCACTTCGATTTTACAAGTCGTCGATGAGTAGACGAGAGAAAGGTGTAAACTTTTTCGCTCATAACTGCGCGAAAACTTGTATTCCAGCTCAAAAACAAGGGGATACATCGTTTTAGATCGAAACTAGCGAGATTCACGAACATCGATTTTACAAGTTGTCGATGAGTAGACGAGAGAAAGGTGTAAACTTTTTCTCTCAGAACTGCGCGAAAACTTGTATTCCAGCTCAAAAACACGGTATACATCGTTTTAGATCGAAACTAGCGAGATTCACGAACATCGATTATACAAGTCGTCGATGAGTAGACGAGAGAAAGGTGTAAACTTTTTCTTTCAGAAATGCGCGAAAACTTGTATTCCAGCTCAAAACAACGGGATACATCGTTTTAGATCGAAACTAGCGAGATTCACGAACATCGATTTTACAAGTCGTCGATGAGTAGAAGAGAGAAACGTGTAAACTTTTTCTCTCAGAACTGCGCGAAAACTTGTATTCCAACTCAAAACAACGGGATACATCGTTTTAGATCGAAACTAGCGAGATTCATGAACATCGATTTTACAAGTCGTCGATGAGTAGACGAGAAAAAGGTGTAAACTTTTTCTCTCAGAACTGCGCTAAAACTTGTATTCCAGCTCAAAACAACGGGATACATCGTTTTAGATCGAAACTAGCGAGATTCATGAACATCGATTTTACAAGTCGTCGATGAGTAGACGAGAGAAGGGTGTAAGCTTTTTCTCTCTGAACTGCGCGAAAACTTGTATTCCAGCTCAAAAACACGGTATACATCGTTTTAGATCGAAACTAGCGAGATTCACGAACATCGATTATACAAGTCGTCGATGAGTAGACGAGAGAAAGGTGTAAACTTTTTCTTTCAGAAATGCGCGAAAACTTGTATTCCAGCTCAAAACAACGGGATACATCGTTTTAGAACGAAACTAGCGAGATTCATGCACTTCGATTTTACAAGTCGTCGAAGAGTAGACGAGAGAAAGGTGTAAACTTTTTCTCTCAGAACTGCGCGAGAACTTGTATTCCAGCTCAAAACAACGGGATACATCGTTTTAGATCAAAACTAGGGAGATTCATGAACATCAATTTTACAAGTCGTCGATGAGTATACGAGAGAAAGGTGTAAAGTTTTTCGCTCATAACTGCGGGAAAATTGTATTCCAGCTCAAAAACACGGTATACACCGTTTTAGATCGAAACTAGCGAGATTTACGAACATCGATTTTACAAGTCCTCGAAGAGTAGACGAGAGAAAGGTGTAAACATTTTCTCTCAGAACTGCGGGAGAACTTGTATTCCAGCTCAAAACCACGGGATACATCGTTTTAGATCAAAACTAGGGAGATTCAAGAACATCGATTTTACAAGTCGTCGATGAGTAGACAAGAGAAAAGTGTAAACTTTTTCGCTCATAACTGCGCGAAAACCTGTATTCCAGCTCAAAAGACGGTAGACATCATTTTAGATCGAAACTAGCGAGATTTACGCACTTTGATTTTACAAGTCGTCGAAGAGTACACTGCGCGAAAACTTGTACTCCGGCTCAAAACAATGGGATACATCGTTTTAGAACGAAACTAGCGAGATTCATGCACTTCGATTTTACAAGTCGTGTAAGAGTAGACGAGAGAAAGGTGTAAACTTTTTCTCTCAGAACTGCGCGAGAACTTGTATTCCAGCTCAAAACAACGGGATACATCGTTTTAGATCGAAACTAGCGAGATTCACGAACATCGATTATACAAGTCGTCGATGAGTAGACGAGAGAAAGGTGTAAACTTTTTCTCTCAGAACTGCGCGAAAACTTGTATTCCAGCTCAAAACAACGGGATACATCGTTTTAGATCGAAACAAGCGAGATTCACGAACATCGATTTTACAAGTTGTCGATGAGTAGACGAGAGAAAGGTGTAAACTTTTTCTCTCAGAACTGCGCGAAAACTTGTATTCCAGCTCAAAAACACGGTATACATCGTTTTAGATCGAAACTAGCGAGATTCACGAACATCGATTATACAAGTCGTCGATGAGTAGACGAAAGGTGTAAACTTTTTCTTTCAGAAATGCGCGAAAACTTGTATTCCAGCTCAAAACAACGGGATACATCGTTTTAGATCGAAACTAGCGAGATTCACGAACATCGATTTTACAAGTCGTCGATGAGTAGAAGAGAGAAAGGTGTAAACGTTTTCTCTCAGAACTGCGCGAAAACTTGTATTCCAACTCAAAACAACGGGATACATCGTTTTAGATCAAAACTAGCGAGATTCATGAACATCGATTTTACAAGTCGTCGATGAGTAGACGAGAAAAAGGTGTAAACTTTTTCTCTCAGAACTGCGCGAAAACTTGTATTCCAGCTCAAAACAACGGGATACATCGTTTTAGATCGAAACTAGCGAGATTCATGAACATCGATTTTACAAGTCGTCGATGAGTAGACGAGAGAAAGGTGTAAACTTTTTCTCTCAGAACTGCGCGAAAACTTGTATTCCAGCTCAAAAACACGGTATACATCGTTTTAGATCGAAACTAGCGAGATTCACGAACATCGATTATACAAGTCGTCGATGAGTAGACGAGAGAAAGGTGTAAACTTTTTCTTTCAGAAATGCGCGAAAACTTGTATTCCAGCTCAAAACAACGGGATACATCGTTTTAGAACGAAACTAGCGAGATTCATGCACTTCGATCTTACAAGTCGTCGAAGAGTAGACGAGAGAAAGGTGTAAACTTTTTCTCTCAGAACTGCGCGAGAACTTGTATTCCAGCTCAAAACAACGGGATACATCGTTTTAGATCAAAATGTTGTTGTTGTATGGGGTTTTATGGCGCATAAGCAACTATGGCTATCATGCGCCAAACACAAGGTTAGATGATGCTATGTCAAGTGTACAGAGGTTACATTATAATAGATTTAAAACACTGGCTTTCTTTAGAAACTTACAAACAAGTGAAAATTCGACGAGTGTTTGCTCGCCTAAAAGCAATGCGGGATGAAATGGAATGTGTTCATTGTAAAATACCGTAAAAACTTTTTGTCTAAGTTCTTCGAGATGCGAACAAGAAATTAAAATGTGATTTACTGTGAGCTCTTCACCACACAATTCACACACAGGTTTGTCTTTTTTTGTTAATAAGAAGTTATGGGTGATGTGTGTGTGACCTATGCGTAAACGACATAAAATTACTTCGATAAAACGCTCTTTATGGTGGCATGATTTCCATTCTTTTATAATGGGCTTTATGGTATGCAGCTTATTGTGTCCTTCATTTTCCCAAGAAGCTTGCCACTTGTCTCTTAGTCTGCTATGCACTAACTTCATGTAATCCCTAGGAGGCAAATTCACATGTTTTATTTCCATGGTTCTGGTTTGTGCAGCAAACATGTCGGCTCTCTCATTGTCCTGAATGCCAACGTGACTGGGAACCCAGCACAATTTTATAACATGTTTTTGTGTTGTGACCTTTACTATATTATGTATGATGCTTCCAATCAGTGGCTCCGTGGCATTTTTAGAGTTTAATGCTGTAAGGACGCTCAGTGAATCTGTATAGATGATGCTGTTTTTGATGTTTTCATTTGTTATTTTCTGCACCGCAACACTAATAGCATAACACTCCGCGGTGAAAACTGTAGCACATGAGGGAAGTCGTACTGCATTTTCATTTTTTCCTTGTATTACTGCGCTTCCTACATGAGCATTAGTTTTTGACCCGTCAGTATAAAATGGAGTGTAATTTCTGTATTTTTCTTGTAGTGCTAGATATTCTTGTATTATCTGGTCGTGTGGTGTACAAGTTTTCCTGAGGCGTGTTAGTGTGACGTCACACACTGTGGGAAGAGTGTACCACGGTGGTAGCGCTTCGCATCTTGGGGCAATATTTTTAATTTTATTTAGTATGTTTAGTGCTTGGCATTTTTCTTCGAAGCGCAAGAGCAACGGCTTAATTGCGTGAGGCTTGTTGTTGAAGAGTATTCTGGATGGGCATTTCGTGACGATTGAGTAACAGAGATGTTTGGGGTGAGAAAGGATTTTGAGGATGTATGTACAAGTTAGTGCAGTTCTTCGATCTTCTAAGGAAGGTTCATTCGTTTCCACATACAGACTTGCTATTGGTGAAGTTCTGTAAGCACCAGAAGACAACCTTAAACCAAGATTGTGGATAGGATCTAGTCGTTTTATGTAGGACGGTCTTGCTGAGCCATATACTATGCACCCATAGTCTAACTTAGAGCGAACCAGAGAACGATATATATGTAATAGGCATGCCCTATCAGATCCCCAGCGTTTTCTTGACAGTAGTTTTAGCACATTGAGGGCTTGGGAAGCTTTTTTCTTTAAGGTGTTTATATGTGGCAAGAAAGTGAGCTTTTTATCGAAAGTTATCCCTAGAAATTTATGCTCTTGTTTCACAGGTAATTGGGTTTGGTTTAGATATATTGTGGGGTTGGGCTGTAGGCCTCGTCTCAAAGAGAACAGAACCGCTACTGTTTTCTGAGGGGAAAATCTAAATCCGTTTCTATCTGCCCAGGTAGCCAGTTTATTTATTGTTATTTGTATCTGTCGCTCACAGGTGGGTATGCTGGATGACGTGCATGCTATTTGGAGGTCGTCTACGTAAACAGAGTACATTATGGATTTTGGGATTACTTTTCCTATTGAGTTCATTTTGATGATGAATAAGGTCGTGCTGAGGATGCACCCCTGGGGTACGCCAGTTTCTTGTGTAAAAGTGTTGGAGAAGGTTGCACCTAGGCGGACTCGGAACGTGCGGTTGGTTAGGAAGTCATTCAAACAGCTCAGCATCCTGCCGCGGATACCTAGGTCCGCTAGGTCACGGAGGATACCGAACCTCCACGTGGTATCGTAAGCCTTCTCCATGTCGAAGAAGACCCCGATACAGTGCTGGTTGTGGATGAACGCTTCCCGAACTGTGTTCTCAAAGCGAACGATGTGATCGGTTGTGGAACATGTCTTTTTAAAACCGCACTGGTGTATATCTAAAAGTTGCCGGGACTGAAGTATGAAGGTTAGTCTGATGTTTAGAATGCTTTCGAATGATTTTGCTATACAGCTAGTGAGTGCTATTGGCCTGTAACTGGTGGGAGTAGTTGGTGGTTTGCCAGGTTTTAGGAAGGGTACTATGATTGCTTCTTTCCATGCTTGGGGGATTTCTCCACTCATCCATATTTTATTGAAAAATTTTAGGAGAGCCTCTATGGCAGTCTCAGAGAGGTGAGCAAGCATGGCATAATGTATATTGTCTGGGCCTGGTGCTGTCATTTTACCGGATGTTAGTACTGTGTTTAGTTCCTGCATTGTAATAACCTGATTGTAGTCTTCGTGTATGCATGTTCCAAAGGGAAGTTTTTGTTTTTCTACTATTGTTTTGTGCTTTTGAAATGTTTGTGTATAGTTGGATGAGCTTGAAACTGTGGAAAAATGCTCACCCAATATGTTGGCCTGTTCTTCTAATGTTGTTTGAGTACCGGGTGTTGTTAGCATTGGAAATGTGAATGGAGTAAAATTTCCAGTGAATTTCCGCACCTGCTCCCACATTTTCTTGGATGTTATTGAGCTGTTTATGGAGGATATGTACTGTTGCCATGATGCCCTTTCTGTGTTGCGTCTGATGTATCGTGCTTTGGCTCTGGCCCTTTTAAAGATGAGCAAGTTTCCTGCAGTGGGATATCTGCGAAGGTTGCCCCAAGCCTTGTTTTGCTGCTTTTTAGCCGATGAGCATTCGTTTGACCACCAAACTTTATGTGTTTTTCGTGCAATTTCAGACGTTTGTGGGATGGCTTCTATTGCTGCAGATATTAAGCATGTGACAAATTTTTCATTTAGTTCTTCTATAGTAAGGGTTTCGGCATATTCTTTTTCTAGTGTGGCCTTCGTTCTGAAAAGTCCCCAATCGGCGAGGTGAATTTTCCATCGCCGTGGCTTCGTAGGGATGATGGATGTAGCTGATGTTAGCTTTAAAACTGTAGGTAAGTGATCACTTCCCCGAGGGTCGTCTAAAACATCCCAAATAAAATCATTAAAAACCGATGGTGATGCAAACGCTAAATCTAGGCAGGTCATTTTTCCAGAGCTGGGGCAGCAGTACGTTGCTTTTCCAGTGTTCATTAAACATATGCTATTTGAAAGAATAAAATCCTCGATGAGCTGACCCCTGGAATCAGTATGCTCACTTCCCCAGAATGAGGAGTGTGCGTTAAAATCCCCAATTATGACATATGGCTCAGGCAACTGTCCCAGAAGTTCTTCTAGGTCATGCATAGTAATTGTGTTGTGTGGTGGCATGTACACAGAACATATTGCTATTGTTTTATGGCTAATGATGTTTACTGCGACCGCTTCTAAGTTCGTCTTTAATGACACCTCTCTTGCAGGGACATCGCTTTGCGTAATGATAGCGACGCCTCCTGAGAGTCGGCTAGCTTGTTCTCGGTCTTTCCGGAAAATATTATATTTTTTTAAGATGTTTGTGTGCTGTGGCCCAAGGTTCGTTTCTTGCAGGCACACAGCTGTAGGTGCCATTGTTTTGAGCATATCGGTTATGTCTGTGTAGTTTCTGTGTAGACCTCTACAGTTCCATTGTATTAGATATGCCATTGTGAGAAGTTGGGGATTGGGGAAAGTCACTTATTTTCAGGAGCAGTGATTCGTGGTTTCCCTTTTTTCTCTAGGGAGTCTCGCCGCCGCTGTAGCGGTGGCGAACTAGGAGTTGTATCCATCGCCACTTTCGTGGCGCCGGATTTCTGCGGAGATTCCGCGGATGCGTGTTTTTTAGATGTCCGCGGACTTTCGCTGACATCCATCTCCTCCACGGTGGACGTGGAGGATGCTTCTTGGTTGCGATGGCCCGTGGCCTTCGCATTCGTCTTTTTTGCTGGCACCGCTGAACCAGGCCCTGCTCCAGCGGCAGAGTCTTTTGGGCCAGTAGTTGCCTTCTTATAGGGGTGGGGCGACAGGTCCAGTTCAGCATAGCTGTTCTGGGTGTCTATCGCCGAGGATGCCACTGCTGAAAGTAGGGCCTGAGGGCCTCCGGCGAGGATCGCGTGGTCTTCCCGCGAAATTTTCAGCCCTGTGGACTGTGTCATTGACTTCTGTGGTGGGGACTTGGTTGTCGACCCCAGGTCCTTCGGATCGACCTGTGTGCCGACAGAAACCGAAGGCGGCGGCGGTCCCCGCGTCACCGCTTCGGAGTATGTCCCTTTCTGTTGGAAAGAGACGCGTTTTTTTGCTTCAAAGTAGGACAGGTTTTCTGTGGTCTTCAAAGTTATGATTTGTTTTTCTGTTTTCCAAACTGGGCACGACCTGGAGTACGCGCCATGTGCGCCACTGCAGTTGATGCATTTTGGGGTGCGTTCGCATCTTTCTTCTGTATGTGCGTCTTCTGCGCATGTGACACACGTGGGTTTGCCCCGGCAAGCCAACATGCTGTGTCCAAAGCGCTGGCACTTGAAACATCGTCTCGGATTTGGTATGTATGGGCGGACTTCACAATGGAGGTATGCGGCGTGGATGGAATCAGGGAGAGTTGTACTATTGAAAGTTAGGACGATGTGTTTTGTCTTGATTTCAGCATTATTTCTCCGGATGGTTATTCGTCGGGCTGCTATTACTCCTTGTTCAGCTAGTTCTTCTTCCATTTCCGCATCCGTACTCTGTAGGAGTTCATATTCAGATATGACGCCCTTTGAGTGGTTCAGGGTGCGGTGCGGGGTTACCTGTACGCTCATTTCTCCAAGATTCTGTAAAGACATCAGTTTCGCCCTCTGTTCTTTTGTGTTTATTTCTACAAGGAGATCTCCGGTTCGCTGCTTTTTTGCTTTGTAGTTTTTGCCTACACAGCTTTTTAGGGTGTTGGCGATGACAAATGCAGACAGGTTGGCTACCGGTTCATCAGTGTTTGAGTGAACCATGAAAAACTTCGCAAACGTTTCTGGTTTCTGTGGCATCAATTGTTTCGCATCGGTGCGACTCCTTTTTGGGAGCCGATCAGATTTTTTTGAAAATTTTTCCATACGGCATGTACTGGCTAAGGGTTCCAAATACTTTGTCGCCTCTGATTCACCCTTATACACAGAGGAAGGTCCCGGGACTCCCCCCCTGGTAGACAGACGAGGAGCCCATCGGCCGAGGATTGACCACTTCCTCGACCGCCACCTTTCAAGGTTTCTTCCCTCCACCTTTCAACCTATCGCCACGGTACGGATGACAGCTTCGGTGTGGGGGCTAAGGGTCCGTGGTGGCGCCAAGCACCAACACCTCGTTACACAAGGTGCCCTTGCGGGGCTTTTTTTTAGATCAAAACTAGGGAGATTCATGAACATCAATTTTACAAGTCCTCGAAGAGTAGACGAGAGAAAGGTGTAAACTTTTTCTCTCAGAACTGCGGGAGAACTTGTATTCCAGCTCAAAACCACGGGATACATCGTTTTAGATCAAAACTAGGGAGATTCAAGAACATCGATTGTACAAGTCGTCGATGAGTAGACAAGAGAAAGGTGTAAACTTTTTCGCTCATAACTGCGCGAAAACCTGTATTCCAGCTCAAAAGACGGTAGACATCATTTTAGATCGAAACTAGCGAGATTTACGCACTTTGATTTTACAAGTCGTCGAAGAGTAGACTGCGCGAAAACTTGTACTCCGGCTCAAAACAATGGGATACATCGTTTTAGAACGAATCTAGCGAGATTCATGCACTTCGATTTTACAAGTCGTGTAAGAGTAGACGAGAGAAAGGTGTAAACTTTTTCTCTCAGAACTGCGCGAGAACTTGTATTCCAGCTCAAAACAACGGGATACATCGTTTTAGATCGAAACTAGCGAGATTCACGAATATCGATTTTACAAGTCGTCGATGAGTACACGAGAGAAAGGTGTAAACTTTTTCTCTCAGAACTGCGCGAAAACTTGTATTCCAGATCAAAACAACGGGATACATCGTTTTAGAACGAAACTAGCGAGATTCACGAATATCGATTTTACAATTTGTCGATGAGTAGACGAGAGAAAGGTGTAAACTTTTTCTCTCAGAACTGCGCGAAAACTTGTATTCCAGTTCAAAAGACGGTATACATCATTTTAGATCGAAAATAGCGAGATTTACGCACTTTGATTTTAGGAGTAGACTGCGCGAAAACTTGTACTCCTGCTCAAAACAACGGGATACATCGTTTTAGAACGAAACTAGCGAGATTCATGCACTTCGATTTTACAAGTCTTCGAAGAGTAGACGAGAGAAAGGTGTAAACGTTTTCTCTCAGAACTGCGCGAGAACTTGTATTCCAGCTCAAAATAACGGGATACATCGTTTTAGATAAAAACTATGGAGATTCATGAACATCGATTTTACAAGTCGTCGATGAGTAGACGAGAGAAAGGTGTAAAGTTTTTGGCTCATAACTGCGGGAAAATTGTATTCCAGCTCAAAAAACACGGTATACATCGTTTTAGATCGAAACTAGCGAGATTTACGAACATCGAGTTTACAAGTCGTCGAAGAGTAGACGAGAGAAAGGGGTAAACGTTTTCTCTCAGAACTGCGCGAGAACTTGTATTCCAGCTCAAAACAACGGGATACATCGTTTTAGATCAAAACTAGCGAGATTCACGAACATCGATTATACAAGTCGTCGATGAGTAGAGAGAAAGGTGTAAACTTTTTCTTTCAGAAATGCCCGAAAACTTGTATTCCAGCTCAAAACAACGGGATACATCGTATTAAATCGAAACTAGCGAGATTCACGAACATCGATTTTACAAGTCGTCGATGAGTAGACGAGAGAAAGGTGTAAACTTTTTCTCTCAGAACTGCGCGAAAACTTGTATTCCAGCTCAAAAACACGGTATACATCGTTTTAGATCGAAACTAGCGAGATTCATGAACATCGATTTTACAAGTCGTCGATGAGTAGACGAGAGAAAGGTGTAAACTTTTTCTCTCAGAACTGCGCGAGAACTTGTATTCCAGCTCAAAATAACGGGATACATCGTTTTAGATAAAAACTATGGAGATTCATGAACATCGATTTTACAAGTCGTCGATGAGTAGACGAGAGAAAGGTGTAAAGTTTTTGGCTCATAACTGCGGGAAAATTGTATTCCAGCTCAAAAAACACGGTATACATCGTTTTAGATCGAAACTAGCGAGATTTACGAACATCGAGTTTACAAGTCGTCGAAGAGTAGACGAGAGAAAGGGGTAAACGTTTTCTCTCAGAACTGCGCGAGAACTTGTATTCCAGCTCAAAACAACGGGATACATCGTTTTAGATCAAAACTAGCGAGATTCACGAACATCGATTATACAAGTCGTCGATGAGTAGAGAGAAAGGTGTAAACTTTTTCTTTCAGAAATGCCCGAAAACTTGTATTCCAGCTCAAAACAACGGGATACATCGTAATAAATCGAAACTAGCGAGATTCACGAACATCGATTTTACAAGTCGTCGATGAGTAGACGAGAGAAAGGTGTAAACTTTTTCTCTCAGAACTGCGCGAAAACTTGTATTCCAGCTCAAAAACACGGTATACATCGTTTTAGATCGAAACTAGCGAGATTCATGAACATCGATTTTACAAGTCGTCGATGAGTAGACGAGAGAAAGGTGTAAACTTTTTCTCTCAGAACTGCGCGAAAACTTGTATTCCAGCTCAAAAACACGGTATACATCGTTTTAGATCGAAACTAGCGAGATTTACGCACTTTGATTTTACAAGTCGTCGAAGAGTAGACTGCGCGAAAACTTGTACTCCGGCTCAAAACAACGGGATACATCGTTTTGCAACGACACTAGCGAGATTCATGCACTTCGATTTTACAAGTCGTCGAAGAGTAGACGAGAGAAAGGTGTAAACTTTTTCTCTCAGAACTGCGCGAGAACTTGTATTCCAGCTCAAAACAACGGGATACATCGTTTTAGATCAAAACTAGGGAGATTCATGAACATCGATTTTACAAGTCGTCGATGAGTAGACGAGAGAAAGGTGTGAACTTTTTCGCTCATAACTGCGCGAAAACTTGTATTCCAGCTCAAAAACGCGGTATACATCGTTTTAGATCGAAACTAGCGAGATTCACGAACATCGATTATACAAGTCGTCGATGAGTAGACGAGAGAAAGGTGTAAACTTTTTCTTTCAGAAATGCGCGAAAACTTGTATTCCAGCTCAAAACAACGGGATACATCGTTTTAAAACGAAACTAGCGAGATTCACGAATATCGATTTTACAATTTGTCGATGAGTAGACGAGAGAAAGGTGTAAACTTTTTCTCTCAGAACTGCGCGAAAACTTGTATTCCAGCTCAAAAGACGGTATACATCATTTTAGATCGAAACTAGCGAGATTTACGCACTTTGATTTTACAAGTCGTCGAAGAGTAGACTGCGCGAAAACTTGTACTCCGGCTCAAAACAACGGGATACATCGTTTTAGAACGAAACTAGCGAGATTCATGCACTTCGATTTTACAAGTCGTCGAAGAGTAGACGAGAGAAAGGTGTAAACTTTTTCTCTCAGAACTGCGCGAGAACTTGTATTCCAGCTCAAAACGACAGGATACATCGTTTTAGATCAAAACTAGGGAGATTCATGAACATCTATTTTACAAGTCGTCGATGAGTAGACGAGAGAAAGGTGTAAAGTTTTTGGCTCATAACTGCGGGAAAATTGTATTCCAGCTCAAAAACACGGTATACATCGTTTTAGATCGAAACTAGCGAGATTTACGAACATCGATTTTACAAGTCGTCGAAGAGTAGACGAGAGAAAGGGGTAAACGTTTTCTCTCAGAACTGCGCGAGAACTTGTATTCCAGCTCAAAACAACGGGATACATCGTTTTAGATCAAAACTAGGGAGATTCAAGAACATCGATTTTACAACTCGTCGATGAGAACACAAGAGAAAGGTGTAAAATTTTTCGCTCATAACTGCGCGAAAACTTGTATTCCAGCTCAAAATAAGGGGATACATTGTTTTAGATCGAAACTAGCGAGATTCACGAACATCAATTTTGCAAGTTGTCGATGAGTAGACGAGAGAAAGGTGTAAATTTTTTCTCTCAGAACTGCGCGAAAACTTGTATTCCAGCTCAAAAACACGGTATACATCGTTTTAGATCGAAACTAGCGAGATTCACGAACATCGATTATACAAGTCGTCGATGAGTAGACGAGAGAAAGGGGTAAACTTTTTCTTTCAGAAATGCGCGAAAACTTGTATTCCAGCTCAAAACAACGGGATACATCGTATTAGATCGAAACTAGCGAGATTCACGAACATCGATTTTACAAGTCGTCGATGAGTAGACGAGAGAAAGGTGTAAACTTTTTCTCTCAGAACTGCGCGAAAAATTGTATTCCAGCTCAAAAACACGGTATACATCGTTTTAGATCGAAACTAGCGAGATTCACGAACATCGATTATACAAGTCGTCGATGAGTAGACGAGAGAAAGGTGTAAACTTTTTCTTTCAGAAATGCGCGAAAACTTGTATTCCAGCTCAAAACAACGGGATACATCGTTTTAGAACGAAACTAGCGAGATTCATGCACTTCGATCTTACAAGTCGTCGAAGAGTAGACGAGAGAAAGGTGTAAACTTTTTCTCTCAGAACTGCGCGAGAACTTGTATTCCAGCTCAAAACAACGGGATACATCGTTTTAGATCAAAACTAGGGAGATTCATGAACATCAATTTTACAAGTCCTCGAAGAGTAGACGAGAGAAAGGTGTAAACTTTTTCTCTCAGAACTGCGGGAGAACTTGTATTCCAGCTCAAAACCACGGGATACATCGTTTTAGATCAAAACTAGGGAGATTCAAGAACATCGATTTTACAAGTCGTCGATGAGTAGACAAGAGAAAGGTGTAAACTTTTTCGCTCATAACTGCGCGAAAACCTGTATTCCAGCTCAAAAGACGGTAGACATCATTTTAGATCGAAACTAGCGAGATTTACGCACTTTGATTTTACAAGTCGTCGAAGAGTAGACTGCGCGAAAACTTGTACTCCGGCTCAAAACAATGGGATACATCGTTTTAGAACGAAACTAGCGAGATTCATGCACTTCGATTTTACAAGTCGTGTAAGAGTAGACGAGAGAAAGGTGTAAACTTTTTCTCTCAGAACTGCGCGAGAACTTGTATTCCAGCTCAAAACAACGGGATACATCGTTTTAGATCGAAACTAGCGAGATTCACGAATATCGATTTTACAAGTCGTCGATGAGTAGACGAGAGAAAGGTGTAAACTTTTTCTCTCAGAACTGCGCGAAAACTTGTATTCCAGCTCAAAACAACGGGATACATCGTTTTAGATCGAAACTAGCGAGATTCATGAACATCGATTTTACAAGTCGTCGATGAGTACACGAGAGAAAGGTGTAAACTTTTTCTCTCAGAACTGCGCGAAAACTTGTATTCCAGCTCAAAACAACGGGATACATCGTTTTAGAACGAAACTAGCGAGATTCACGAATATCGATTTTACAATTTGTCGATGAGTAGACGAGAGAAAGGTGTAAACTTTTTCTCCCAGAACTGCGCGAAAACTTGTATTCCAGTTCAAAAGACGGTATACATCATTTTAGATCGAAACTAGCGAGATTTACGCACTTTGATTTTAGGAGTAGACTGCGCGAAAACTTGTACTCCTGCTCAAAACAACGGGATACATCGTTTTAGAACGAAACTAGCGAGATTCATGCACTTCGATTTTACAAGTCTTCGAAGAGTAGACGAGAGAAAGGTGTAAACGTTTTCTCTCAGAACTGCGCGAGAACTTGTATTCCAGCTCAAAATAACGGGATACATCGTTTTAGATCAAAACTATGGAGATTCATGAACATCGATTTTACAAGTCGTCGATGAGTAGACGAGAGAAAGGTGTAAAGTTTTTGGCTCATAACTGCGGGAAAATTGTATTCCAGCTCAAAAACACGGTATACATCGTTTTAGATCGAAACTAGCGAGATTTACGAACATCGAGTTTACAAGTCGTCGAAGAGTAGACGAGAGAAAGGGGTAAACGTTTTCTCTCAGAACTGCGCGAGAACTTGTATTCCAGCTCAAAACAACGGGATACATCGTTTTAGATCAAAACTAGCGAGATTCACGAACATCGATTATACAAGTCGTCGATGAGTAGAAAAAGGTGTAAACTTTTTCTTTCAGAAATGCCCGAAAACTTGTATTCCAGCTCAAAACAACGGGATACATCGTATTAGATCGAAACTAGCGAGATTCACGAACATCGATTTTACAAGTCGTCGATGAGTAGACGAGAGAAAGGTGTAAACTTTTTCTCTCAGAACTGCGCGAAAACTTGTATTCCAGCTCAAAAACACGGTATACATCGTTTTAGATCGAAACTAGCGAGATTCATGAACATCGATTTTACAAGTCGTCGATGAGTAGACGAGAGAAAGGTGTAAACTTTTTCTCTCAGAACTGCGCGAAAACTTGTATTCCGGCTCAAAAACACGGTATACATCGTTTTAGATCGAAACTAGCGAGATTTACGCACTTTGATTTTACAAGTCGTCGAAGAGTAGACTGCGCGAAAACTTGTACTCCGGCTCAAAACAACGGGATACATCGTTTTACAACGAAACTAGCGAGATTCATGCACTTCGATTTTACAAGTCGTCGAAGAGTAGACGAGAGAAAGGTGTAAACTTTTTCTCTCAGAACTGCGCGAGAACTTGTATTCCAGCTCAAAACGACAGGATACATCGTTTTAGATCAAAACTAGGGAGATTCATGAACATCTATTTTACAAGTCGTCGATGAGTAGACGAGAGAAAGGTGTAAAGTTTTTGGCTCATAACTGCGGGAAAATTGTATTCCAGCTCAAAAACACGGTATACATCGTTTTAGATCGAAACTAGCGAGATTTACGAACATCGATTTTACAAGTCGTCGAAGAGTAGACGAGAGAAAGGGGTAAACGTTTTCTCTCAGAACTGCGCGAGAACTTGTATTCCAGCTCAAAACAACGGGATACATCGTTTTAGATCAAAACTAGGGAGATTCAAGAACATCGATTTTACAACTCGTCGATGAGAACACAAGAGAAAGGTGTAAAATTTTTCGCTCATAACTGCGCGAAAACTTGTATTCCAGCTCAAAATAAGGGGATACATTGTTTTAGATCGAAACTAGCGAGATTCACGAACATCGATTTTGCAAGTTGTCGATGAGTAGACGAGAGAAAGGTGTAAATTTTTTCTCTCAGAACTGCGCGAAAACTTGTATTCCAGCTCAAAAACACGGTATACATCGTTTTAGATCGAAACTAGCGAGATTCACGAACATCGATTATACAAGTCGTCGATGAGTAGACGAGAGAAAGGTGTAAACTTTTTCTTTCAGAAATGCGCGAAAACTTGTATTCCAGCTCAAAACAACGGGATACATCGTATTAGATCGAAACTAGCGAGATTCACGAACATCAATTTTACAAGTCGTCGATGAGTAGACGAGAGAAAGGTGTAAACTTTTTCTCTCAGAACTGCGCGAAAAATTGTATTCCAGCTCAAAAACACGGCATACATCGTTTTAGATCGAAACTAGCGAGATTCACGAACATCGATTATACAAGTCGTCGATGAGTAGACGAGAGAAAGGTGTAAACCTTTTCTTTCAGAAATGCGCGAAAACTTGCATTCCAGCTCAAAACAACGAGATACATCGTTTTAGAACGAAACTAGCGAGATTCATGCACTTCGATTTTACAAGTCGTCGAAGAGTAGACGAGAGAAAGGTGTAAACTTTTTCTCTCAGAACTGCGCGAGAACTTGTATTCCAGCTCAAAACAACGGGATACATCGTTTTAGATCAAAACTAGGGAGATTCATGAACATCGATTTTACAAGTCGTCGATGAGTAGACGAGAGAAAGGTGTAAAGTTTTTCGCTCATAACTGCGGGAAAATTGTATTCCAGCTCAAAAACACGGTATACATCGTTTTGGATCGAAACTAGCGAGATTTACGACAATCAATTTTACAAGTCGTCGAAGAGTAGACGAGAGAAAGGTGTAAACTTTTTCTCTCAGAACTGCACGAAAACTTGTATTCCAGCTCAAAAGAACGGGATACATCGTTTTAGAACGAAACCAGCGAGATTCACGAATATCGATTTTACAATTTGTCGATGAGAAGACGAGAGAAAGGTGTAAACTTTTTCTCTCAGAACTGCGAGAAAACTTGTATTCCAGCTCAAAAGACGGTATACATAATTTTAGATCGAAACTAGCGAGATTTACGCACTTTGATTTTACAAGTCGTCGAAGAGTAAACTGCGCAAAAACTTGTACTCCTGCTCAAAGCAACGGGATACATCGTTTTAGAACGAAACTAGCGAGAATCATGCACTTAGATTTTACAAGTCGTCGAAGAGAAGACGACAGAAAGGTGTAAACTTTTTCTCTCAGAACTGCGCGAGAACTTGTATTCCAGCTCAAAACAACGGGATACATCGTTTTAGATCAAAACTAGGGAGATTCATGAACATCGATTTTATAAGTCGTCGATGAGTAGACGAGAGAAAGGTGTAAAGTTTTTGGCTCATAACTGCGGGAAAATTGTATTCCAGCTCAAAAACACGGTATACATCGTTTTAGATCGAAACTAGCGAGATTTACGAACATCGATTTTACAAGTCGTCGAAGAGTAGACGAGAGAAAGGGGTAAACGTTTTCTCTCAGAACTGCGCGAGAACTTGTATTCCAGTTCAAAACAACGGGATACATCGTTTTAGATCAAAACTAGGGAGATTCAAGAACATCGATTTTGCAAGTTGTCGATGAGTAGACGAGAGAAAGGTGTAAATTTTTTCTCTCAGAACTGCGCGAAAACTTGTATTCCAGCTCAAAAACACGGTATACATCGTTTTAGATCGAAACTAGCGAGATTTACGAACATCGATTTTACAAGTCGTCGAAGAGTAGACGAGAGTAAGGGGTAAACGTTTTCTCTCAGAACTGCGCGAGAACTTGTATTCCAGCTCAAAATAAGGGGATACATTGTTTTAGATCGAAACTAGCGAGATTCACGAACATCGATTTTGCAAGTTGTCGATGAGTAGACGAGAGATAGGTGTAAATTTTTTCTCTCAGAACTGCGCGAAAACTTGTATTCCAGCTCAAAAACACGGTATACATCGTTTTAGATCAAAACTAGCGAGATTCACGAACATCGATTATACAAGTCGTCGATGAGTAGACGAGAGAAAGGTGTAAACTTTTTCTCTCAGAACTGCGCGAAAACTTGTATTCCAGCTCAAAAGACGGTATACATCATTTTAGATCGAAACTAGCGAGATTTACGCACTTTGGTTTTACAAGTCGTCGAAGAGTAGACTGCGCGAAAACTTGTACTCCGGCTCAAAACAAGGGGATACATCGTTTTACAACGAAACTAGCGAGATTCATGCACTTCGATTTTACAAGTCGTCGAAGAGAGACGAGAGAAAGGTGTAAACTTTTTCTCTCAGAACTGCGCGAGAACTTGTATTCCAGCTCAAAACAACGGGATACATCGTTTTAGATCAAAACTAGGGAGATTCATGAACTACGACTTTACAAGTCGTCGATGAGTAGACGAGAGAAAGGTGTAAACTTTTTCGCTCATAATTGCGCGAAAACTTGTATTCCAGCTCAAAAACAAGGGGATACATCGTTTTAGATCGAAACTAGCGAGATTCACGAACATCGATTTTACAAGTTGTCGATGAGTAGACGAGAGAAAGGTGTAAACTTTTTCTCTCAGAACTGCGCGAAAACTTGTATTCCAGCTCAAAAACACGGTATACATCGTTTTAGATCGAAACTAGCGAGATTCACGAACATCGATTATACAAGTCGTCGATGAGTAGACGAGAGAAAGGTGTAAACTTTTTCTTTCAGAAATGCGCGAAAACTTGTATTCCAGCTCAAAACAACGGGATACATCGTTTTAGATCGAAACTAGCGAGATTCACGAACATCGATTTTACAAGTCGTCGATGAGTAGACGAGAGAAAGGTGTAAACTTTTTCTCTCAGAACTGCGCGAAAACTTGTATTCCAACTCAAAACAACGGGATACATCGTTTTAGATCGAAACTAGCGATATTCACGAATATCGATTTTACAATTTGTCGATGAGTAGACGAGAGAAAGGTGTAAACTTTTTCTCTCAGAACTGCGCGAAAACTTGTATTCCAGCTCAAAAGACGGTATACATCATTTTAGATCGAAACTAGCGAGATTTACGCACTTTGATTTTACAAGTCGTCGAAGAGTAGACTGCGCGAAAACTTGTACGCCGGCTCAAAACAACGGGATACATCGTTTTAGAACGAAACTAGCGAGATTCATGCACTTCGATTTTACAAGTCGTTGAAGAGTAGACGAGAGAAAGGTGTAAACTTTTTCTCTCAGAACTGCGCGAGAACTTGTATTCCAGCTCAAAACAACGGGATACATTGTTTTAGATCAAAACTAGGGAGATTCATGAACATCGATTTTACAAGTCGTCGATGAGTAGACGAGAGAAAGGTGTAAACTTTTTCTCTCAGAACTGCGCGAGAACTTGTACTCCAGCTCAAAAACACGGTATACATCGTTTTAGATCGAAACTAGCGAGATTCACGAACATCGATTATACAAGTCGTCGATGAGTAGACGAGAGAAAGGTGTAAACTTTCTTTCAGAAATGCGCGAAAACTTGTATTCCAGCTCAAAACAACGGGATACATCGTTTTAGATCGAAACTAGCGAGATTCACGAACATCGATTTTACAAGTCGTCGATGAGTAGACGAGAGAAAGGTGTAAACTTTTTCTCTCAGAACTGCACGAAAACTTGTATTCCAGGTCAAAACAACGGGATACATCGTTTTAGATCGAAACTAGCATGATTCACGAATATCGATTTTACAATTTGTCGATGAGTAGACGAGAGAAAGGTGTAAACTTTTTCTCTCAGAACTGCGCGAAAACTTGTATTCCAGCTCAAAAGACGGTATACATCATTTTAGATCGAAACTAGCGAGATTTACGCACTTTGATTTTACAAGTCGTCGAAGAGTAGACGAGAGAAAGGTGTAAACTTTTTCTCTCAGAACTGCGCGAGAACTTGTATTCCAGCTCAAAACAACGGGATACATCGTTTTATACCAAAACTAGGGAGATTCATGAACATCGATTTTACAAGTCGTCGATGAGTAGACGAGAGAAAGGTGTAAAGTTTTTCGCTCATAACTGCGGGAAAATTGTATTCCAGCTCAAAAACACGGTATACATCGTTTTAGATCGAAACTAGCGAGATTCACGAACATCGATTTTACAAGTCGTCGAAGAGTAGACGAGAGAAAGGTGTAAACTTTTTCTCTCAGAACTGCGCGAAAACTTGTATTCCAGCTCAAAACAACGGGATACATCGTTTGAGATCGAAACTAGCGAGATTCACGAATATCGATTTTACAATTTGTCGATGAGTAGACGAGAGAAAGGTGTAAACTTTTTCTCTCAGAACTGCGTGAAAACTTGTATTCCAGCTCAAAAGACGGTATACATCATTTAGATCGAAACTAGCGAGATTTACGCACTTTGGTTTTACAAGTCGTCGAAGAGTAGACTGCGCGAAAACTTGTACTCCGGCTCAAAACAACGGGATACATCGTTTTAGAACGAAACTAGCGAGATTCATGCACTTCGATTTTACAAGTCGTCGAAGAGTAGACGAGAGAAAGGTGTAAACTTTTTCTCTCAGAACTGCGCGAGAACTTGTATTCCGGCTCGAAACAACGGCATACATCGTTATAGATCGACACTAGCAAGATTCACGAACATCGATTTTACAAATCGTCGAAGAGTAGACAAGAGAAAGGTGTAAATTTTTCTCTCAGAAATGCGCGAAAACTTGTATTCCAGCTCAAAACAACGGGATACATCGTTTTAGATCGAAACTAGCGAGATTCACGTACATCGATTTTACAAGTTGTCGATGAGTAGACGAGATAAAGGTGTAAACTTTTTCTCTCAGAACTGCGCGAAAACTTGTATTCCAGCTCGAAACAACGGGATACATCGTTTTAGATCAAAACTAGCGAGGTTTACGCACTTTGATTTTACAAGTCGTCGAAGAGTACACTGCGCGAAAACTTGTACTCCGGCTCAAAACAACGGGATACATCGTTTTAGAACAAAGCTAGAGAGATTCATGCACTTCGAATTTACATGTCGTCGAAGAGTAGACGAGAGAAAGGTGTAAACTTTTTCTCTCAGAACTGCGCGAGAACTTGTATTCCAGCTCAAAACAACGGGATACATCGTTTTAGATCAAAATGAGGGAGATTCACGAACATCGATTTTACAAGTTGTCGATAGTAGACGAGAGAAAGGTGAAAACTTTTTCGCTCATAACTGCGCGAAAACTTGTATTCCAGCTCAAAATAACGGGATACATCGTTTTAGATCGAAACTAGCGAGATTCACGAACATCGATTTTACAATTTGTCGATGAGTAGACGAGAGAAAGGTGTAAACTTTTTCCCTCAGAACTGCGCGAAAACTTGTATTCCAGCTCAAAAGACGGTATACATCATTTTAGATCGAAACTAGCGAGATTTACGCACTTTGATTTTACAAGTCGTCGAAGAGTAGACTGCGCGAAAACTTGTACTCCGGCTCAAAACAATGGGATACATCGTTTTAGAACGAAACTAGCGAGATTCATGCACTTCGATTTTACAAGTCGTCGATGAGTAGACGAGAGAAAGGTGTAAACTTTTTCGCTCATAACTGCGCGAAAACTTTTATTCCAGCTCAAAAACAAGGGGATACATCGTTTTAGATCGAAACTAGCGAGATTCACGAACATCGATTTTACAAGTTGTCGATGAGTAGACGAGAGAAAGGTGTAAACTTTTTCTTTCAGAAATGTGCGAAAACTTGTATTCCAGCTCAAAACAACGGGATACATCGTTTTAGATCGAAACTAGCGAGATTCACGAACATCGATTTTACAAGTCGTCGATGAGTAGAAGAGAGAAACGTGTAAACGTTTTCTCTCAGAACTGCGCGAAAACTTGTATTCCAACTCAAAACAACGGGATACATCGTTTTAGATCGAAACTAGCGAGATTCATGAACATCGATTTTACAAGTTGTCGATGAGTAGACGAGAAAAAGGTGTAAACTTTTTCTCTCAGAACTGCGCGAAAACTTGTATTCCAGCTCAAAACAACGGGATACATCGTTTTAGATCGAAACTAGCGAGATTCATGAACATCGATTTTACAAGTCGTCGATGAGTAGACGAGAGAAAGGTGTAAACTTTTTCTCTCTGAACTGCGCGAAAACTTGTATTCCAGCTCAAAAACACGGTATACATCGTTTTAGATCGAAACTAGCGAGATTAACGAACATCGATTATACAAGTCGTCGATGAGTAGACGAGAGAAAGGTGTAAACTTTTTCTTTCAGAAATGCGCGAAAACTTGTATTCCAGCTCAAAACAACGGGATACATCGTTTTAGAACGAAACTAGCGAGATTCATGCACTTCGATTTTACAAGTCGTCGAAGAGTAGACGAGAGAAAGGTGTAAACTTTTTCTCTCAGAACTGCGCGAGAACTTGTATTCCAGCTCAAAACAACGGGATACATCGTTTTAGATCAAAACTAGGGAGATTCATGAACATCAATTTTACAAGTCGTCGATGAGTATACGAGAGAAAGGTGTAAAGTTTTTCGCTCATAACTGCGGGAAAATTGTATTCCAGCTCAAAAACACGGTATACACCGTTTTAGATCGAAACTAGCGAGATTTACGAACATCGATTTTACAAGTCCTCGAAGAGTAGACGAGAGAAAGGTGTAAACTTTTTCTCTCAGAACTGCGGGAGAACTTGTATTCCAGCTCAAAACCACGGGATACATCGTTTTAGATCAAAACTAGGGAGATTCAAGAACATCGATTTTACAAGTCGTCGATGAGTAGACAAGAGAAAGGTGTAAACTTTTTCGCTCATAACTGCGCGAAAACCTGTATTCCAGCTCAAAAGACGGTAGACATCATTTTAGATCGAAACTAGCGAGATTTACGCACTTTGATTTTACAAGTCGTCGAAGAGTACACTGCGCGAAAACTTGTACTCCGGCTCAAAACAATGGGATACATCGTTTTAGAACGAAACTAGCGAGATTCATGCATTTCGATTTTACAAGTCGTGTAAGAGTAGACGAGAGAAAGGTGTAAACTTTTTCTCTCAGAACTGCGCGAGAACTTGTATTCCAGCTCGAAACAACGGGATACATCGTTTTAGATCGAAACTAGCGAGATTCACGAACATCGATTATACAAGTCGTCGATGAGTAGACGAGAGAAAGGTGTAAACTTTTTCTCTCAGAACTGCGCGAAAACTTGTATTCCAGCTCAAAACAACGGGATACATCGTTTTAGATCGAAACAAGCGAGATTCACGAACATCGATTTTACAAGTTGTCGATGAGTGGACGAGAGAAAGGTGTAAACTTTTTCTCTCAGAACTGCGCGAAAACTTGTATTCCAGCTCAAAAACACGGTATACATCGTTTTAGATCGAAACTAGCGAGATTCACGAACATCGATTATACAAGTCGTCGATGAGTAGACGAGAGAAAGGTGTAAACTTTTTCTTTCAGAAATGCGCGAAAACTTGTATTCCAGCTCAAAACAACGGGATACATCGTTTTAGATCGAAACTAGCGAGATTCACGAACATCGATTTTACAAGTCGTCGATGTGTAGAAGAGAGAAAGGTGTAAACTTTTTCTCTCAGAACTGCGCGAAAACTTGTATTCCAACTCAAAACAACGGGATACATCGTTTTAGATCAAAACTAGCGAGATTCATGAACATCGATTTTACAAGTCGTCGATGAGTAGACGAGAAAAAGGTGTAAACTTTTTCTCTGAGAACTGCGCGAAAACTTGTATTCCAGCTCAAAAGACGGTATACATCATTTTAGATCGAAACTAGCGAGATTTACGCACTTTGATTTTACAAGTCGTCGAAGAGTAGACTGCGCGAAAACTTGTACTCCGGCTCGAAACAACGGCATACATCGTTATAGATCGACAGTAGCAAGATTCACGAACATCGATTTTACAAATCGTCGAAGAGTAGACAAGAGAAAGGTGTAAACTTTTTCTCTCAGAAATGCGCGAAAACTTGTATTCCAGCTCAAAACAACGGGATACATCGTTTTAGATCGAAACTAGCGAGGTTCACGAACATCGATTTTACAAGTTGTCGATGAGTAGACGAGAGAAAGGTGTAAACTTTTTCTCTCAGAGCTGCGCGAGAACTTGTATGCCAGCTCAAAACAACGGGATACATCGTTTTAGATCAAAACTAGGGAGATTCACGAACATCGATTTTACAAGTCGTCGATGAGTAGACGAGAGAAAGGTGTAAACTTTTTCTCTCAGAACTGCGCGAAAACTTGTATTCCAGCTCAAAAACAAGGGGATACATCGTTTTAGATCGAAACTAGCGAGATTCACGAACATCGATTTTACAAGTCGTCGATGAGTAGACGAGAGAAAGGTGTAAACTTTTTCTCTCAGAACTGCACGAAAACTTGTATTCCAGGTCAAAACAACGGGATACATCGTTTTAGATCGAAGCTAGCGAGATTCACGAATATCGATTTTACAATTTGTCGATGAGTAGACGAGAGAAAGGTGTAAACTTTTTCTCTCAGAACTACGCGAAAACTTGTATTCCAGCTCAAAAGACGGTATACATCATTTTAGATCGAAACTAGCGAGATTTACGCACTTTGATTTTACAAGTCGTCGAAGAGTAGACGAGAGAAAGGTGTAAACTTTTTCTCTCAGAACTGCGCGAGAACTTGTATTCCAGCTCAAAACAACGGGATACATCGTTTTAGACCAAAACTAGGGAGATTCATGAACATCGATTTTACAAGTCGTCGATGAGTAGACGAGAGAAAAGTGTAAAGTTTTTCGCTCATAACTGCGGGAAAATTGTATTCCAGCTCAAAAACACGGTATACATCGTTTTAGATCGAAACTAGCGAGATTTACGAACATCGATTTTACAAGTCGTCGAAGAGTAGACGAGAGAAAGGTGTAAACTTTTTCTCTCAGAACTGCGCGAAAACTTGTATTCCAGCTCAAAACAACGGGATACATCGTTTGAGATCGAAACTAGCGAAATTCACGAATATCGATTTTACAATTTGTCGATGAGTAGACGAGAGAAAGGTGTAAACTTTTTCTCTCAGAACTGCGCGAAAACTTGTATTCCAGCTCAAAAGACGGTATACATCATTTTAGATCGAAACTAGCGAGATTTACGCACTTTGATTTTACAAGTCGTCGAAGAGTAGACTGCGCGAAAACTTGTACTCCGGCTCGAAACAACAGCATACATCGTTATAGATCGACAGTAGCAAGATTCACGAACATCGATTTTACAAATCGTCGAAGAGTAGACAAGAGAAAGGTGTAAACTTTTTCTCTCAGAAATGCGCGAAAACTTGTATTCCAGCTCAAAACAACGGGATACATTGTTTTAGATCGAAACTAGCGAGATTCACGAACATCGATTTTACAAGTTGTCGATGAGTAGACGAGAGAAAGGTGTAAACTTTTTCTCTCAGAGCTGCGCGAGAACTTGTATGCCAGCTCAAAACAACGGGATACATCGTTTTAGATCAAAACTAGGGAGATTCACGAACATCGATTTTACAAGTCGTCGATGAGTAGACGAGAGAAAGGTGTAAACTTTTTCTCTCAGAACTGCGCGAAAACTTGTATTCCAGCTCGAAACAACGGGATACATCGTTTTAGATCGAAACTAGCGAGGTTTACGCACTTTGATTTTACAAGTCGTCGAAGAGTACACTGCGCGAAAACTTGTACTCCGGCTCAAAACAACGGGATACATCGTTTTAGAACAAAGCTAGAGAGATTCATGCACTTCGATTTTACAAGTCGTCGAAGAGTAGACGAGAGAAAGGTGTAAACGTTTTCTCTCAGAACTGCGCGAGAACTTGTATTCCAGCTCAAAACAACGGGATACATCGTTTTAGATCAAAATGAGGGAGATTCACGAACATCGATTTTACAAGTCGTCGATGAGTAGACGAGAGAAAGGTGAAAACTTTTTCGCTCATAACTGCGCGAAAACTTGTATTCCAGCTCAAAACAAGAGGATACATCGTATTAGATCGAAACTAGCGAGATTCACGAACATCGATTTTACAAGTTGTCGATGAGTAGACGAGAGAAAGGTGTAAACTTTTTCTTTCAGAAATGCGCGAAAACTTGTATTCCAGCACAAAATAACGGGATACATCGTTTTAGAACGAAACTAGCGAGATTCATGCACTTCGATTTTACAAGTCGTCGAAGAGTAGACGAGAGAAAGGTGTAAACTTTTTCTCTCAAAACTGCGCGAGAACTTGTATTCCAGCTCAAAACAACGGGATACATCGTTTTAGATCAAAACTAGGGTAATTCATGAACTACGACTTTACAAGTCGTCGATGAGTAGACGAGAGAAAGGTGTAAACTTTTTCGCTCATAACTGCGCGAAAACTTGTATTCCAGCTCAAAAACAAGGGGATACATCGTTTTAGATCGAAACTAGCGAGATTCACGAACATCGATTTTACAAGTTGTCGATGAGTAGACGAGAGAAAGGTGTAAACTTTTTCTCTCAGAACTGCGCGAAAACTTGTATTCCAGCTCAAAAACACGGTATACATCGTTTTAGATCGAAACTAGCGAGATTCACGAACATCGATTATACAAGTCGTCGATGAGTAGACGAGAGAAAGGTGTAAACTTTTTCTCTCAGAACTGCGCGAAAACTTGTATTCCAGCTCAAAACAACGGGATACATCGTTTGAGATCGAAACTAGCGAGATTCACGAATATCGATTTTACAATTTGTCGATGAGTAGACGAGAGAAAGGTGTAAACTTTTTCTCTCAGAACTGCGCGAAAACTTGTATTCCAGCTCAAAAGACGGTATACATCATTTAGATCGAAACTAGCGAGATTTTCGCACTTTGGTTTTACAAGTCGTCGAAGAGTAGACTGCGCGAAAACTTGTACTCCGGCTCAAAACAACGGGATATATCGTTTTAGAACGAAACTAGCGAGATTCATGCACTTCGATTTTACAAGTCGTCGAAGAGTAGACGAGAGAAAGGTGTAAACTTTTTCTCTCAGAACTGCGCGAGAACTTGTATTCCGGCTCGAAACAACGGCATACATCGTTTAGATCGACACTAGCAAGATTCACGAAAATCGATTTTACAAATCGTCGAAGAGTAGACAAGAGAAAGGTGTAAATTTTTCTCTCAGAAATGCGCGAAAACTTGTATTCCAGCTCAAAACAACGGGATACATCGTTTTAGATCGAAACTAGCGAGATTCACGTACATCGATTTTACAAGTTGTCGATGAGTAGCTGAGATAAAGGTGTAAACTTTTTCTCTCAGAGCTGCGCGAGAACTTGTATGCCAGCTCAAAACAACGGGATACATTGTTTTAGATCAAAACTAGGGAGATTCACGAACATCGATTTTACAAGTCGTCGATGAGTAGACGAGAGAAAGGTGTAAACGTTTTCTCTCAGAACTGCGCGAAAACTTGTATTCCAGCTCGAAACAACGGGATACATCGTTTTAGATCAAAACTAGCGAGGTTTACGCACTTTGATTTTACAAGTCGTCGAAGAGTACACTGCGCGAAAACTTGTACTCCGGCTCAAAACAACGGGATACATCGTTTTAGAACAAAGCTAGAGAGATTCATGCACTTCGAATTTACATGTCGTCGAAGAGTAGACGAGAGAAAGGTGTAAACTTTTTCTCTCAGAACTGCGCGAGAACTTGTATTCCAGCTCAAAACAACGGGATACATCGTTTTAGATCAAAATGAGGGAGATTCACGAACATCGATTTTACAAGTCGTCGATGAGTAGACGAGAGAAAGGTGAAAACTTTTTCGCTCATAACTGCGCGAAAACTTGTATTCCAGCTCAAAACAAGAGGATACATCGTTTTAGATCGAAACTAGCGAGATTCACGAACATCGATTTTACAAGTTGTCGATAGTAGACGAGAGAAAGGTGTAAACTTTTTCTTTCAGAAATGCGAGAAAACTTGTATTCCAGCTCAAAATAACGGGATACATCGTTTTAGATCGAAACTAGCGAGATTCACGAACATCGATTTTACAAGTCGTCGATGAGTAGACGAGAGAAAGGTGTAAACATTTTATCTCAGAACTGCGCGAAAACTTGTATTCCAGCTCAAAACAACAGGATACATCGTTTTAGATCGAAACAAGCGAGATTCACGAATATCGATTTTACAATTTGTCGATGAGTAGACGAGAGAAAGGTGTAAACTTTTTCCCTCAGAACTGCGCGAAAACTTGTATTCCAGCTCAAAAGACGGTATACATCATTTTAGATCGAAACTAGCGAGATTTACGCACTTTGATTTTACAAGTCGTCGAAGAGTAGACTGCGCGAAAACTTGTACTCCGGCTCAAAACAATGGGATACATCGTTTTAGAACGAAACTAGCGAGATTCATGCACTTCGATTTTACAAGTCGTCGATGAGTAGACGAGAGAAAGGTGTGAACTTTTTCGCTCATAACTGCGCGAAAACTTGTATTCCAGCTCAAAAACACGGTATACATCGTTTTAGATCGAAACTAGCGAGATTCACGAACATCGATTATACAAGTCGTCGATGAGTAGACGAGAGAAAGGTGTAAACTTTTTCTTTCAGAAATGCGCGAAAACTTGTATTCCAGCTCAAAACAACGGGATACATCGTTTTAGATCGAAACTAGCGAGATTCACGAACATCGATTTTACAATTCGTCGATGAGTAGAAGAGAGAAACGTGTAAACTTTTTCTCTCAGAACTGCGCGAAAACTTGTATTCCAACTCAAAACAACGGGATACATCGTTTTAGATCGAAACTAGCGAGATTCATGAACATCGATTTTACAAGTCGTCGATGAGTAGACGAGAAAAAGGTGTAAACTTTTTCTCTCAGAACTGCGCTAAAACTTGTATTCCAGCTCAAAACAACGGGATACATCGTTTTAGATCGAAACTAGCGAGATTCATGAACATCGATTTTACAAGTCGTCGATGAGTAGACGAGAGAAGGGTGTAAGCTTTTTCTCTCTGAACTGCGCGAAAACTTGTATTCCAGCTCAAAAACACGGTATACATCGTTTTAGATCGAAACTAGCGAGATTCACGAACATCGATTATACAAGTCGTCGATGAGTAGACGAGAGAAAGGTGTAAACTTTTTCTTTCAGAAATGCGCGAAAACTTGTATTCCAGCTCAAAACAACGGGATACATCGTTTTAGAACGAAACTAGCGAGATTCATGCACTTCGATTTTACAAGTCGTCGAAGAGTAGACGAGAGAAAGGTGTAAACTTTTTCTCTCAGAACTGCGCGAGAACTTGTATTCCAGCTCAAAACAACGGGATACATCGTTTTAGATCAAAACTAGGGAGATTCATGAACATCATTTTTACAAGTCGTCGATGAGTATACGAGAGAAAGGTGTAAAGTTTTTCGCTCATAACTGCGGGAAAATTGTATTCCAGCTCAAAAACACGGTATACACCGTTTTAGATCGAAACTAGCGAGATTTACGAACATCGATTTTACAAGTCCTCGAAGAGTAGACGAGAGAAAGGTGTAAACATTTTCTCTCAGAACTGCGGGAGAACTTGTATTCCAGCTCAAAACCACGGGATACATCGTTTTAGATCAAAACTAGGGAGATTCAAGAACATCGATTTTACAAGTCGTCGATGAGTAGACAAGAGAAAAGTGTAAACTTTTTCGCTCATAACTGCGCGAAAACCTGTATTCCAGCTCAAAAGACGGTAGACATCATTTTAGATCGAAACTAGCGAGATTTACGCACTTTGATTTTACAAGTCGTCGAAGAGTACACTGCGTGAAAACTTGTACTCCGGCTCAAAACAATGGGATACATCGTTTTAGAACGAAACTAGCGAGATTCATGCACTTCGATTTTACAAGTCGTGTAAGAGTAGACGAGAGAAAGGTGTAAACTTTTTCTCTCAGAACTGCGCGAGAACTTGTATTCCAGCTCAAAACAACGGGATACATCGTTTTAGATCGAAACTAGCGAGATTCACGAACATCGATTATACAAGTCGTCGATGAGTAGACGAGAGAAAGGTGTAAACTTTTTCTCTCAGAACTGCGCGAAAACTTGTATTCCAGCTCAAAACAACGGGATACATCGTTTTAGATCGAAACAAGCGAGATTCACGAACATCGATTTTACAAGTTGTCGATGAGTAGACGAGAGAAAGGTGTAAACTTTTTCTCTCAGAACTGCGCGAAAACTTGTATTCCAGCTCAAAAACACGGTATACATCGTTTTAGATCGAAACTAGCGAGATTCACGAACATCGATTATACAAGTCGTCGATGAGTAGACGAAAGGTGTAAACTTTTTCTTTCAGAAATGCGCGAAAACTTGTATTCCAGCTCAAAACAACGGGATACATCGTTTTAGATCGAAACTAGCGAGATTCACGAACATCGATTTTACAAGTCGTCGATGAGTAGAAGAGAGAAAGGTGTAAACTTTTTCTCTCAGAACTGCGCGAAAACTTGTATTCCAACTCAAAACAACGGGATACATCGTTTTAGATCAAAACTAGCGAGATTCATGAACATCGATTTTACAAGTCGTCGATGAGTAGACGAGAAAAAGGTGTAAACTTTTTCTCTCAGAACTGCGCGAAAACTTGTATTCCAGCTCAAAACAACGGGATACATCGTTTTAGATCGAAACTAGCGAGATTCATGAACATCGATTTTACAAGTCGTCGATGAGTAGACGAGAGAAAGGTGTAAACTTTTTCTCTCAGAACTGCGCGAAAACTTGTATTCCAGCTCAAAAACACGGTATACATCGTTTTAGATCGAAACTAGCGAGATTCACGAACATCGATTATACAAGTCGTCGATGAGTAGACGAGAGAAAGGTGTAAACTTTTTCTTTCAGAAATGCGCGAAAACTTGTATTCCAGCTCAAAACAACGGGATACATCGTTTTAGAACGAAACTAGCGAGATTCATGCACTTCGATCTTACAAGTCGTCGAAGAGTAGACGAGAGAAAGGTGTAAACTTTTTCTCTCAGAACTGCGCGAGAACTTGTATTCCAGCTCAAAACAACGGGATACATCGTTTTAGATCAAAATGTTGTTGTTGTATGGGGTTTTATGGTGCATAAGCAACTATGGCTATCATGCGCCAAACACAAGGTTAGATGATGCTATGTCAAGTGTACAGAGGTTACATTATAATAGATTTAAAACACTGGCTTTCTTTAGAAACTTACAAACAAGTGAAAATTCGACGAGTGTTTGCTCGCCTAAAAGCAATGCGGGATGAAATGGAATGTGTTCATTGTAAAATACCGTAAAAACTTTTTGTCTAAGTTCTTCGAGATGCGAACAAGAAATTAAAATGTGATTTACTGTGAGCTCTTCACCACACAATTCACACACAGGTTTGTCTTTTTTTGTTAATAAGAAGTTATGGGTGATGTGTGTGTGACCTATGCGTAAACGACATAAAATTACTTCGATAAAACGCTCTTTATGGTGGCATGATTTCCATTCTTTTATAATGGGCTTTATGGTATGCAGCTTATTGTGTCCTTCATTTTCCCAAGAAGCTTGCCACTTGTCTCTTAGTCTGCTATGCACTAACTTCATGTAATCCCTAGGAGGCAAATTCACATGTTTTATTTCCATGGTTCTGGTTTGTGCAGCAAACATGTCGGCTCTCTCAATGTCCTGAATGCCAACGTGACTGGGAACCCAGCACAATTTTATAACATGTTTTTGTGTTGTGACCTTTACTATATTATGTATGATGCTTCCAATCAGTGGCTCCGTGGCATTTTTAGAGTTTAATGCTGTAAGGACGCTCAGTGAATCTGTATAGATGATGCTGTTTTTGATGTTTTCATTTGTTATTTTCTGCACCGCAACACTAATAGCATAACACTCCGCGGTGAAAACTGTAGCACATGAGGGAAGTCGTACTGCATTTTCATTTTTTCCTTGTATTACTGCGCTTCCTACATGAGCATTAGTTTTTGACCCGTCAGTATAAAATGGAGTGTAATTTCTGTATTTTTCTTGTAGTGCTAGATATTCTTGTATTATCTGGTCGTGTGGTGTACAAGTTTTCCTGAGGCGTGTTAGTGTGACGTCACACACTGTGGGAAGAGTGTACCACGGTGGTAGCGCTTCGCATCTTGGGGCAATATTTTTAATTTTATTTAGTATGTTTAGTGCTTGGCATTTTTCTTCGAAGCGCAAGAGCAACGGCTTAATTGCGTGAGGCTTGTTGTTGAAGAGTATTCTGGATGGGCATTTCGTGACGATTGAGTAACAGAGATGTTTGGGGTGAGAAAGGATTTTGAGGATGTATGTACAAGTTAGTGCAGTTCTTCGATCTTCTAAGGAAGGTTCATTCGTTTCCACATACAGACTTGCTATTGGTGAAGTTCTGTAAGCACCAGAAGACAACCTTAAACCAAGATTGTGGATAGGATCTAGTCGTTTTATGTAGGACGGTCTTGCTGAGCCATATACTATGCACCCATAGTCTAACTTAGAGCGAACCAGAGAACGATATATATGTAATAGGCATGCCCTATCAGATCCCCAGCGTTTTCTTGACAGTAGTTTTAGCACATTGAGGGCTTGGGAAGCTTTTTTCTTTAAGGTGTTTATATGTGGCAAGAAAGTGAGCTTTTTATCGAAAGTTATCCCTAGAAATTTATGCTCTTGTTTCACAGGTAATTGGGTTTGGTTTAGATATATTGTGGGGTTGGGCTGTAGGCCTCGTCTCAAAGAGAACAGAACCGCTACTGTTTTCTGAGGGGAAAATCTAAATCCGTTTCTATCTGCCCAGGTAGCCAGTTTATTTATTGTTATTTGTATCTGTCGCTCACAGGTGGGTATGCTGGATGACGTGCATGCTATTTGGAGGTCGTCTACGTAAACAGAGTACATTATGGATTTTGGGATTACTTTTCCTATTGAGTTCATTTTGATGATGAATAAGGTCGTGCTGAGGATGCACCCCTGGGGTACGCCAGTTTCTTGTGTAAAAGTGTTGGAGAAGGTTGCACCTAGGCGGACTCGGAACGTGCGGTTGGTTAGGAAGTCATTCAAACAGCTCAGCATCCTGCCGCGGATACCTAGGTCCGCTAGGTCACGGAGGATACCGAACCTCCACGTGGTATCGTAAGCCTTCTCCATGTCGAAGAAGACCCCGATACAGTGCTGGTTGTGGATGAACGCTTCCCGAACTGTGTTCTCAAAGCGAACGATGTGATCGGTTGTGGAACATGTCTTTTTAAAACCGCACTGGTGTATATCTAAAAGTTGCCGGGACTGAAGTATGAAGGTTAGTCTGATGTTTAGAATGCTTTCGAATGATTTTGCTATACAGCTAGTGAGTGCTATTGGCCTGTAACTGGTGGGAGTAGTTGGTGGTTTGCCAGGTTTTAGGAAGGGTACTATGATTGCTTCTTTCCATGCTTGGGGGATTTCTCCACTCATCCATATTTTATTGAAAAATTTTAGGAGAGCCTCTATGGCAGTCTCAGAGAGGTGAGCAAGCATGGCATAATGTATATTGTCTGGGCCTGGTGCTGTCATTTTACCGGATGTTAGTACTGTGTTTAGTTCCTGCATTGTAATAACCTGATTGTAGTCTTCGTGTATGCATGTTCCAAAGGGAAGTTTTTGTTTTTCTACTATTGTTTTGTGCTTTTGAAATGTTTGTGTATAGTTGGATGAGCTTGAAACTGTGGAAAAATGCTCACCCAATATGTTGGCCTGTTCTTCTAATGTTGTTTGAGTACCGGGTGTTGTTAGCATTGGAAATGTGAATGGAGTAAAATTTCCAGTGAATTTCCGCACCTGCTCCCACATTTTCTTGGATGTTATTGAGCTGTTTATGGAGGATATGTACTGTTGCCATGATGCCCTTTCTGTGTTGCGTCTGATGTATCGTGCTTTGGCTCTGGCCCTTTTAAAGATGAGCAAGTTTCCTGCAGTGGGATATCTGCGAAGGTTGCCCCAAGCCTTGTTTTGCTGCTTTTTAGCCGATGAGCATTCGTTTGACCACCAAACTTTATGTGTTTTTCGTGCAATTTCAGACGTTTGTGGGATGGCTTCTATTGCTGCAGATATTAAGCATGTGACAAATTTTTCATTTAGTTCTTCTATAGTAAGGGTTTCGGCATATTCTTTTTCTAGTGTGGCCTTCGTTCTGAAAAGTCCCCAATCGGCGAGGTGAATTTTCCATCGCCGTGGCTTCGTAGGGATGATGGATGTAGCTGATGTTAGCTTTAAAACTGTAGGTAAGTGATCACTTCCCCGAGGGTCGTCTAAAACATCCCAAATAAAATCATTAAAAACCGATGGTGATGCAAACGCTAAATCTAGGCAGGTCATTTTTCCAGAGCTGGGGCAGCAGTACGTTGCTTTTCCAGTGTTCATTAAACATATGCTATTTGAAAGAATAAAATCCTCGATGAGCTGACCCCTGGAATCAGTATGCTCACTTCCCCAGAATGAGGAGTGTGCGTTAAAATCCCCAATTATGACATATGGCTCAGGCAACTGTCCCAGAAGTTCTTCTAGGTCATGCATAGTAATTGTGTTGTGTGGTGGCATGTACACAGAACATATTGCTATTGTTTTATGGCTAATGATGTTTACTGCGACCGCTTCTAAGTTCGTCTTTAATGACACCTCTCTTGCAGGGACATCGCTTTGCGTAATGATAGCGACGCCTCCTGAGAGTCGGCTAGCTTGTTCTCGGTCTTTCCGGAAAATATTATATTTTTTTAAGATGTTTGTGTGCTGTGGCCCAAGGTTCGTTTCTTGCAGGCACACAGCTGTAGGTGCCATTGTTTTGAGCATATCGGTTATGTCTGTGTAGTTTCTGTGTAGACCTCTACAGTTCCATTGTATTAGATATGCCATTGTGAGAAGTTGGGGATTGGGGAAAGTCACTTATTTTCAGGAGCAGTGATTCGTGGTTTCCCTTTTTTCTCTAGGGAGTCTCGCCGCCGCTGTAGCGGTGGCGAACTAGGAGTTGTATCCATCGCCACTTTCGTGGCGCCGGATTTCTGCGGAGATTCCGCGGATGCGTGTTTTTTAGATGTCCGCGGACTTTCGCTGACATCCATCTCCTCCACGGTGGACGTGGAGGATGCTTCTTGGTTGCGATGGCCCGTGGCCTTCGCATTCGTCTTTTTTGCTGGCACCGCTGAACCAGGCCCTGCTCCAGCGGCAGAGTCTTTTGGGCCAGTAGTTGCCTTCTTATAGGGGTGGGGCGACAGGTCCAGTTCAGCATAGCTGTTCTGGGTGTCTATCGCCGAGGATGCCACTGCTGAAAGTAGGGCCTGAGGGCCTCCGGCGAGGATCGCGTGGTCTTCCCGCGAAATTTTCAGCCCTGTGGACTGTGTCATTGACTTCTGTGGTGGGGACTTGGTTGTCGACCCCAGGTCCTTCGGATCGACCTGTGTGCCGACAGAAACCGAAGGCGGCGGCGGTCCCCGCGTCACCGCTTCGGAGTATGTCCCTTTCTGTTGGAAAGAGACGCGTTTTTTTGCTTCAAAGTAGGACAGGTTTTCTGTGGTCTTCAAAGTTATGATTTGTTTTTCTGTTTTCCAAACTGGGCACGACCTGGAGTACGCGCCATGTGCGCCACTGCAGTTGATGCATTTTGGGGTGCGTTCGCATCTTTCTTCTGTATGTGCGTCTTCTGCGCATGTGACACACGTGGGTTTGCCCCGGCAAGCCAACATGCTGTGTCCAAAGCGCTGGCACTTGAAACATCGTCTCGGATTTGGTATGTATGGGCGGACTTTACAATGGAGGTATGCGGCGTGGATGGAATCAGGGAGAGTTGTACTATTGAAAGTTAGGACGATGTGTTTTGTCTTGATTTCAGCATTATTTCTCCGGATGGTTATTCGTCGGGCTGCTATTACTCCTTGTTCAGCTAGTTCTTCTTCCATTTCCGCATCCGTACTCTGTAGGAGTTCATATTCAGATATGACGCCCTTTGAGTGGTTCAGGGTGCGGTGCGGGGTTACCTGTACGCTCATTTCTCCAAGATTCTGTAAAGACATCAGTTTCGCCCTCTGTTCTTTTGTGTTTATTTCTACAAGGAGATCTCCGGTTCGCTGCTTTTTTGCTTTGTAGTTTTTGCCTACACAGCTTTTTAGGGTGTTGGCGATGACAAATGCAGACAGGTTGGCTACCGGTTCATCAGTGTTTGAGTGAACCATGAAAAACTTCGCAAACGTTTCTGGTTTCTGTGGCATCAATTGTTTCGCATCGGTGCGACTCCTTTTTGGGAGCCGATCAGATTTTTTTGAAAATTTTTCCATACGGCATGTACTGGCTAAGGGTTCCAAATACTTTGTCGCCTCTGATTCACCCTTATACACAGAGGAAGGTCCCGGGACTCCCCCCCTGGTAGACAGACGAGGAGCCCATCGGCCGAGGATTGACCACTTCCTCGACCGCCACCTTTCAAGGTTTCTTCCCTCCACCTTTCAACCTATCGCCACGGTACGGATGACAGCTTCGGTGTGGGGGCTAAGGGTCCGTGGTGGCGCCAAGCACAACACCTCGTTACACAAGGTGCCCTTGCGGGGCTTTTTTTTAGATCAAAACTAGGGAGATTCATGAACATCAATTTTACAAGTCCTCGAAGAGTAGACGAGAGAAAGGTGTAAACTTTTTCTCTCAGAACTGCGGGAGAACTTGTATTCCAGCTCAAAACCACGGGATACATCGTTTTAGATCAAAACTAGGGAGATTCAAGAACATCGATTGTACAAGTCGTCGATGAGTAGACAAGAGAAAGGTGTAAACTTTTTCGCTCATAACTGCGCGAAAACCTGTATTCCAGCTCAAAAGACGGTAGACATCATTTTAGATCGAAACTAGCGAGATTTACGCACTTTGATTTTACAAGTCGTCGAAGAGTAGACTGCGCGAAAACTTGTACTCCGGCTCAAAACAATGGGATACATCGTTTTAGAACGAATCTAGCGAGATTCATGCACTTCGATTTTACAAGTCGTGTAAGAGTAGACGAGAGAAAGGTGTAAACTTTTTCTCTCAGAACTGCGCGAGAACTTGTATTCCAGCTCAAAACAACGGGATACATCGTTTTAGATCGAAACTAGCGAGATTCACGAATATCGATTTTACAAGTCGTCGATGAGTACACGAGAGAAAGGTGTAAACTTTTTCTCTCAGAACTGCGCGAAAACTTGTATTCCAGCTCAAAACAACGGGATACATCGTTTTAGAACGAAACTAGCGAGATTCACGAATATCGATTTTACAATTTGTCGATGAGTAGACGAGAGAAAGGTGTAAACTTTTTCTCTCAGAACTGCGCGAAAACTTGTATTCCAGTTCAAAAGACGGTATACATCATTTTAGATCGAAAATAGCGAGATTTACGCACTTTGATTTTAGGAGTAGACTGCGCGAAAACTTGTACTCCTGCTCAAAACAACGGGGATACATCGTTTTAGAACGAAACTAGCGAGATTCATGCACTTCGATTTTACAAGTCTTCGAAGAGTAGACGAGAGAAAGGTGTAAACGTTTTCTCTCAGAACTGCGCGAGAACTTGTATTCCAGCTCAAAATAACGGGATACATCGTTTTAGATAAAAACTATGGAGATTCATGAACATCGATTTTACAAGTCGTCGATGAGTAGACGAGAGAAAGGTGTAAAGTTTTTGGCTCATAACTGCGGGAAAATTGTATTCCAGCTCAAAAAACACGGTATACATCGTTTTAGATCGAAACTAGCGAGATTTACGAACATCGAGTTTACAAGTCGTCGAAGAGTAGACGAGAGAAAGGGGTAAACGTTTTCTCTCAGAACTGCGCGAGAACTTGTATTCCAGCTCAAAACAACGGGATACATCGTTTAGATCAAAACTAGCGAGATTCACGAACATCGATTATACAAGTCGTCGATGAGTAGAGAGAAAGGTGTAAACTTTTTCTTTCAGAAATGCCCGAAAACTTGTATTCCAGCTCAAAACAACGGGATACATCGTATTAAATCGAAACTAGCGAGATTCACGAACATCGATTTTACAAGTCGTCGATGAGTAGACGAGAGAAAGGTGTAAACTTTTTCTCTCAGAACTGCGCGAAAACTTGTATTCCAGCTCAAAAACACGGTATACATCGTTTTAGATCGAAACTAGCGAGATTCATGAACATCGATTTTACAAGTCGTCGATGAGTAGACGAGAGAAAGGTGTAAACTTTTTCTCTCAGAACTGCGCGAGAACTTGTATTCCAGCTCAAAATAACGGGATACATCGTTTTAGATAAAAACTATGGAGATTCATGAACATCGATTTTACAAGTCGTCGATGAGTAGACGAGAGAAAGGTGTAAAGTTTTTGGCTCATAACTGCGGGAAAATTGTATTCCAGCTCAAAAAACACGGTATACATCGTTTTAGATCGAAACTAGCGAGATTTACGAACATCGAGTTTACAAGTCGTCGAAGAGTAGACGAGAGAAAGGGGTAAACGTTTTCTCTCAGAACTGCGCGAGAACTTGTATTCCAGCTCAAAACAACGGGATACATCGTTTTAGATCAAAACTAGCGAGATTCACGAACATCGATTATACAAGTCGTCGATGAGTAGAGAGAAAGGTGTAAACTTTTTCTTTCAGAAATGCCCGAAAACTTGTATTCCAGCTCAAAACAACGGGATACATCGTAATAAATCGAAACTAGCGAGATTCACGAACATCGATTTTACAAGTCGTCGATGAGTAGACGAGAGAAAGGTGTAAACTTTTTCTCTCAGAACTGCGCGAAAACTTGTATTCCAGCTCAAAAACACGGTATACATCGTTTTAGATCGAAACTAGCGAGATTCATGAACATCGATTTTACAAGTCGTCGATGAGTAGACGAGAGAAAGGTGTAAACTTTTTCTCTCAGAACTGCGCGAAAACTTGTATTCCAGCTCAAAAACACGGTATACATCGTTTTAGATCGAAACTAGCGAGATTTACGCACTTTGATTTTACAAGTCGTCGAAGAGTAGACTGCGCGAAAACTTGTACTCCGGCTCAAAACAACGGGATACATCGTTTTACAACGACACTAGCGAGATTCATGCACTTCGATTTTACAAGTCGTCGAAGAGTAGACGAGAGAAAGGTGTAAACTTTTTCTCTCAGAACTGCGCGAGAACTTGTATTCCAGCTCAAAACAACGGGATACATCGTTTTAGATCAAAACTAGGGAGATTCATGAACATCGATTTTACAAGTCGTCGATGAGTAGACGAGAGAAAGGTGTGAACTTTTTCGCTCATAACTGCGCGAAAACTTGTATTCCAGCTCAAAAACACGGTATACATCGTTTTAGATCGAAACTAGCGAGATTCACGAACATCGATTATACAAGTCGTCGATGAGTAGACGAGAGAAAGGTGTAAACTTTTTCTTTCAGAAATGCGCGAAAACTTGTATTCCAGCTCAAAACAACGGGATACATCGTTTTAAAACGAAACTAGCGAGATTCACGAATATCGATTTTACAATTTGTCGATGAGTAGACGAGAGAAAGGTGTAAACTTTTTCTCTCAGAACTGCGCGAAAACTTGTATTCCAGCTCAAAAGACGGTATACATCATTTTAGATCGAAACTAGCGAGATTTACGCACTTTGATTTTACAAGTCGTCGAAGAGTAGACTGCGCGAAAACTTGTACTCCGGCTCAAAACAACGGGATACATCGTTTTAGAACGAAACTAGCGAGATTCATGCACTTCGATTTTACAAGTCGTCGAAGAGTAGACGAGAGAAAGGTGTAAACTTTTTCTCTCAGATCTGCGCGAGAACTTGTATTCCAGCTCAAAACGACAGGATACATCGTTTTAGATCAAAACTAGGGAGATTCATGAACATCTATTTTACAAGTCGTCGATGAGTAGACGAGAGAAAGGTGTAAAGTTTTTGGCTCATAACTGCGGGAAAATTGTATTCCAGCTCAAAAACACGGTATACATCGTTTTAGATCGAAACTAGCGAGATTTACGAACATCGATTTTACAAGTCGTCGAAGAGTAGACGAGAGAAAGGGGTAAACGTTTTCTCTCAGAACTGCGCGAGAACTTGTATTCCAGCTCAAAACAACGGGATACATCGTTTTAGATCAAAACTAGGGAGATTCAAGAACATCGATTTTACAACTCGTCGATGAGAACACAAGAGAAAGGTGTAAAATTTTTCGCTCATAACTGCGCGAAAACTTGTATTCCAGCTCAAAATAAGGGGATACATTGTTTTAGATCGAAACTAGCGAGATTCACGAACATCAATTTTGCAAGTTGTCGATGAGTAGACGAGAGAAAGGTGTAAATTTTTTCTCTCAGAACTGCGCGAAAACTTGTATTCCAGCTCAAAAACACGGTATACATCGTTTTAGATCGAAACTAGCGAGATTCACGAACATCGATTATACAAGTCGTCGATGAGTAGACGAGAGAAAGGGGTAAACTTTTTCTTTCAGAAATGCGCGAAAACTTGTATTCCAGCTCAAAACAACGGGATACATCGTATTAGATCGAAACTAGCGAGATTCACGAACATCGATTTTACAAGTCGTCGATGAGTAGACGAGAGAAAGGTGTAAACTTTTTCTCTCAGAACTGCACGAAAAATTGTATTCCAGCTCAAAAACACGGTATACATCGTTTTAGATCGAAACTAGCGAGATTCACGAACATCGATTATACAAGTCGTCGATGAGTAGACGAGAGAAAGGTGTAAACTTTTTCTTTCAGAAATGCGCGAAAACTTGTATTCCAGCTCAAAACAACGGGATACATCGTTTTAGAACGAAACTAGCGAGATTCATGCACTTCGATCTTACAAGTCGTCGAAGAGTAGACGAGAGAAAGGTGTAAACTTTTTCTCTCAGAACTGCGCGAGAACTTGTATTCCAGCTCAAAACAACGGGATACATCGTTTTAGATCAAAACTAGGGAGATTCATGAACATCAATTTTACAAGTCCTCGAAGAGTAGACGAGAGAAAGGTGTAAACTTTTTCTCTCAGAACTGCGGGAGAACTTGTATTCCAGCTCAAAACCACGGGATACATCGTTTTAGATCAAAACTAGGGAGATTCAAGAACATCGATTTTACAAGTCGTCGATGAGTAGACAAGAGAAAGGTGTAAACTTTTTCGCTCATAACTGCGCGAAAACCTGTATTCCAGCTCAAAAGACGGTAGACATCATTTTAGATCGAAACTAGCGAGATTTACGCACTTTGATTTTACAAGTCGTCGAAGAGTAGACTGCGCGAAAACTTGTACTCCGGCTCAAAACAATGGGATACATCGTTTTAGAACGAAACTAGCGAGATTCATGCACTTCGATTTTACAAGTCGTGTAAGAGTAGACGAGAGAAAGGTGTAAACTTTTTCTCTCAGAACTGCGCGAGAACTTGTATTCCAGCTCAAAACAACGGGATACATCGTTTTAGATCGAAACTAGCGAGATTCACGAATATCGATTTTACAAGTCGTCGATGAGTAGACGAGAGAAAGGTGTAAACTTTTTCTCTCAGAACTGCGCGAAAACTTGTATTCCAGCTCAAAACAACGGGATACATCGTTTTAGATCGAAACTAGCGAGATTCATGAACATCGATTTTACAAGTCGTCGATGAGTACACGAGAGAAAGGTGTAAACTTTTTCTCTCAGAACTGCGCGAAAACTTGTATTCCAGCTCAAAACAACGGGATACATCGTTTTAGAACGAAACTAGCGAGATTCACGAATATCGATTTTACAATTTGTCGATGAGTAGACGAGAGAAAGGTGTAAACTTTTTCTCCCAGAACTGCGCGAAAACTTGTATTCCAGTTCAAAAGACGGTATACATCATTTTAGATCGAAACTAGCGAGATTTACGCACTTTGATTTTAGGAGTAGACTGCGCGAAAACTTGTACTCCTGCTCAAAACAACGGGATACATCGTTTTAGAACGAAACTAGCGAGATTCATGCACTTCGATTTTACAAGTCTTCGAAGAGTAGACGAGAGAAAGGTGTAAACGTTTTCTCTCAGAACTGCGCGAGAACTTGTATTCCAGCTCAAAATAACGGGATACATCGTTTTAGATCAAAACTATGGAGATTCATGAACATCGATTTTACAAGTCGTCGATGAGTAGACGAGAGAAAGGTGTAAAGTTTTTGGCTCATAACTGCGGGAAAATTGTATTCCAGCTCAAAAACACGGTATACATCGTTTTAGATCGAAACTAGCGAGATTTACGAACATCGAGTTTACAAGTCGTCGAAGAGTAGACGAGAGAAAGGGGTAAACGTTTTCTCTCAGAACTGCGCGAGAACTTGTATTCCAGCTCAAAACAACGGGATACATCGTTTTAGATCAAAACTAGCGAGATTCACGAACATCGATTATACAAGTCGTCGATGAGTAGAAAAAGGTGTAAACTTTTTCTTTCAGAAATGCCCGAAAACTTGTATTCCAGCTCAAAACAACGGGATACATCGTATTAGATCGAAACTAGCGAGATTCACGAACATCGATTTTACAAGTCGTCGATGAGTAGACGAGAGAAAGGTGTAAACTTTTTCTCTCAGAACTGCGCGAAAACTTGTATTCCAGCTCAAAAACACGGTATACATCGTTTTAGATCGAAACTAGCGAGATTCATGAACATCGATTTTACAAGTCGTCGATGAGTAGACGAGAGAAAGGTGTAAACTTTTTCTCTCAGAACTGCGCGAAAACTTGTATTCCGGCTCAAAAACACGGTATACATCGTTTTAGATCGAAACTAGCGAGATTTACGCACTTTGATTTTACAAGTCGTCGAAGAGTAGACTGCGCGAAAACTTGTACTCCGGCTCAAAACAACGGGATACATCGTTTTACAACGAAACTAGCGAGATTCATGCACTTCGATTTTACAAGTCGTCGAAGAGTAGACGAGAGAAAGGTGTAAACTTTTTCTCTCAGAACTGCGCGAGAACTTGTATTCCAGCTCAAAACGACAGGATACATCGTTTTAGATCAAAACTAGGGAGATTCATGAACATCTATTTTACAAGTCGTCGATGAGTAGACGAGAGAAAGGTGTAAAGTTTTTGGCTCATAACTGCGGGAAAATTGTATTCCAGCTCAAAAACACGGTATACATCGTTTTAGATCGAAACTAGCGAGATTTACGAACATCGATTTTACAAGTCGTCGAAGAGTAGACGAGAGAAAGGGGTAAACGTTTTCTCTCAGAACTGCGCGAGAACTTGTATTCCAGCTCAAAACAACGGGATACATCGTTTTAGATCAAAACTAGGGAGATTCAAGAACATCGATTTTACAACTCGTCGATGAGAACACAAGAGAAAGGTGTAAAATTTTTCGCTCATAACTGCGCGAAAACTTGTATTCCAGCTCAAAATAAGGGGATACATTGTTTTAGATCGAAACTAGCGAGATTCACGAACATCGATTTTGCAAGTTGTCGATGAGTAGACGAGAGAAAGGTGTAAATTTTTTCTCTCAGAACTGCGCGAAAACTTGTATTCCAGCTCAAAAACACGGTATACATCGTTTTAGATCGAAACTAGCGAGATTCACGAACATCGATTATACAAGTCGTCGATGAGTAGACGAGAGAAAGGTGTAAACTTTTTCTTTCAGAAATGCGCGAAAACTTGTATTCCAGCTCAAAACAACGGGATACATCGTATTAGATCGAAACTAGCGAGATTCACGAACATCAATTTTACAAGTCGTCGATGAGTAGACGAGAGAAAGGTGTAAACTTTTTCTCTCAGAACTGCGCGAAAAATTGTATTCCAGCTCAAAAACACGGCATACATCGTTTTAGATCGAAACTAGCGAGATTCACGAACATCGATTATACAAGTCGTCGATGAGTAGACGAGAGAAAGGTGTAAACCTTTTCTTTCAGAAATGCGCGAAAACTTGCATTCCAGCTCAAAACAACGAGATACATCGTTTTAGAACGAAACTAGCGAGATTCATGCACTTCGATTTTACAAGTCGTCGAAGAGTAGACGAGAGAAAGGTGTAAACTTTTTCTCTCAGAACTGCGCGAGAACTTGTATTCCAGCTCAAAACAACGGGATACATCGTTTTAGATCAAAACTAGGGAGATTCATGAACATCGATTTTACAAGTCGTCGATGAGTAGACGAGAGAAAGGTGTAAAGTTTTTCGCTCATAACTGCGGGAAAATTGTATTCCAGCTCAAAAACACGGTATACATCGTTTTGGATCGAAACTAGCGAGATTTACGACAATCAATTTTACAAGTCGTCGAAGAGTAGACGAGAGAAAGGTGTAAACTTTTTCTCTCAGAACTGCACGAAAACTTGTATTCCAGCTCAAAAGAACGGGATACATCGTTTTAGAACGAAACCAGCGAGATTCACGAATATCGATTTTACAATTTGTCGATGAGAAGACGAGAGAAAGGTGTAAACTTTTTCTCTCAGAACTGCGAGAAAACTTGTATTCCAGCTCAAAAGACGGTATACATAATTTTAGATCGAAACTAGCGAGATTTACGCACTTTGATTTTACAAGTCGTCGAAGAGTAAACTGCGCAAAAACTTGTACTCCTGCTCAAAGCAACGGGATACATCGTTTTAGAACGAAACTAGCGAGAATCATGCACTTCGATTTTACAAGTCGTCGAAGAGAAGACGACAGAAAGGTGTAAACTTTTTCTCTCAGAACTGCGCGAGAACTTGTATTCCAGCTCAAAACAACGGGATACATCGTTTTAGATCAAAACTAGGGAGATTCATGAACATCGATTTTATAAGTCGTCGATGAGTAGACGAGAGAAAGGTGTAAAGTTTTTGGCTCATAACTGCGGGAAAATTGTATTCCAGCTCAAAAACACGGTATACATCGTTTTAGATCGAAACTAGCGAGATTTACGAACATCGATTTTACAAGTCGTCGATGAGTAGACGAGAGAAAGGTGTAAAGTTTTTGGCTCATAACTGCGGGAAAATTGTATTCCAGCTCAAAAAACACGGTATACATCGTTTTAGATCGAAACTAGCGAGATTTACGAACATCGAGTTTACAAGTCGTCGAAGAGTAGACGAGAGAAAGGGGTAAACGTTTTCTCTCAGAACTGCGCGAGAACTTGTATTCCAGCTCAAAACAACGGGATACATCGTTTTAGATCAAAACTAGCGAGATTCACGAACATCGATTATACAAGTCGTCGATGAGTAGAGAGAAAGGTGTAAACTTTTTCTTTCAGAAATGCCCGAAAACTTGTATTCCAGCTCAAAACAACGGGATACATCGTAATAAATCGAAACTAGCGAGATTCACGAACATCGATTTTACAAGTCGTCGATGAGTAGACGAGAGAAAGGTGTAAACTTTTTCTCTCAGAACTGCGCGAAAACTTGTATTCCAGCTCAAAAACACGGTATACATCGTTTTAGATCGAAACTAGCGAGATTCATGAACATCGATTTTACAAGTCGTCGATGAGTAGACGAGAGAAAGGTGTAAACTTTTTCTCTCAGAACTGCGCGAAAACTTGTATTCCAGCTCAAAAACACGGTATACATCGTTTTAGATCGAAACTAGCGAGATTTACGCACTTTGATTTTACAAGTCGTCGAAGAGTAGACTGCGCGAAAACTTGTACTCCGGCTCAAAACAACGGGATACATCGTTTTACAACGACACTAGCGAGATTCATGCACTTCGATTTTACAAGTCGTCGAAGAGTAGACGAGAGAAAGGTGTAAACTTTTTCTCTCAGAACTGCGCGAGAACTTGTATTCCAGCTCAAAACAACGGGATACATCGTTTTAGATCAAAACTAGGGAGATTCATGAACATCGATTTTACAAGTCGTCGATGAGTAGACGAGAGAAAGGTGTGAACTTTTTCGCTCATAACTGCGCGAAAACTTGTATTCCAGCTCAAAAACACGGTATACATCGTTTTAGATCGAAACTAGCGAGATTCACGAACATCGATTATACAAGTCGTCGATGAGTAGACGAGAGAAAGGTGTAAACTTTTTCTTTCAGAAATGCGCGAAAACTTGTATTCCAGCTCAAATCAACGGGATACATCGTTTTAAAACGAAACTAGCGAGATTCACGAATATCGATTTTACAATTTGTCGATGAGTAGACGAGAGAAAGGTGTAAACTTTTTCTCTCAGAACTGCGCGAAAACTTGTATTCCAGCTCAAAAGACGGTATACATCATTTTAGATCGAAACTAGCGAGATTTACGCACTTTGATTTTACAAGTCGTCGAAGAGTAGACTGCGCGAAAACTTGTACTCCGGCTCAAAACAACGGGATACATCGTTTTAGAACGAAACTAGCGAGATTCATGCACTTCGATTTTACAAGTCGTCGAAGAGTAGACGAGAGAAAGGTGTAAACTTTTTCTCTCAGATCTGCGCGAGAACTTGTATTCCAGCTCAAAACGACAGGATACATCGTTTTAGATCAAAACTAGGGAGATTCATGAACATCTATTTTACAAGTCGTCGATGAGTAGACGAGAGAAAGGTGTAAAGTTTTTGGCTCATAACTGCGGGAAAATTGTATTCCAGCTCAAAAACACGGTATACATCGTTTTAGATCGAAACTAGCGAGATTTACGAACATCGATTTTACAAGTCGTCGAAGAGTAGACGAGAGAAAGGGGTAAACGTTTTCTCTCAGAACTGCGCGAGAACTTGTATTCCAGCTCAAAACAACGGGATACATCGTTTTAGATCAAAACTAGGGAGATTCAAGAACATCGATTTTACAACTCGTCGATGAGAACACAAGAGAAAGGTGTAAAATTTTTCGCTCATAACTGCGCGAAAACTTGTATTCCAGCTCAAAATAAGGGGATACATTGTTTTAGATCGAAACTAGCGAGATTCACGAACATCAATTTTGCAAGTTGTCGATGAGTAGACGAGAGAAAGGTGTAAATTTTTTCTCTCAGAACTGCGCGAAAACTTGTATTCCAGCTCAAAAACACGGTATACATCGTTTTAGATCGAAACTAGCGAGATTCACGAACATCGATTATACAAGTCGTCGATGAGTAGACGAGAGAAAGGGGTAAACTTTTTCTTTCAGAAATGCGCGAAAACTTGTATTCCAGCTCAAAACAACGGGATACATCGTATTAGATCGAAACTAGCGAGATTCACGAACATCGATTTTACAAGTCGTCGATGAGTAGACGAGAGAAAGGTGTAAACTTTTTCTCTCAGAACTGCACGAAAAATTGTATTCCAGCTCAAAAACACGGTATACATCGTTTTAGATCGAAACTAGCGAGATTCACGAACATCGATTATACAAGTCGTCGATGAGTAGACGAGAGAAAGGTGTAAACTTTTTCTTTCAGAAATGCGCGAAAACTTGTATTCCAGCTCAAAACAACGGGATACATCGTTTTAGAACGAAACTAGCGAGATTCATGCACTTCGATCTTACAAGTCGTCGAAGAGTAGACGAGAGAAAGGTGTAAACTTTTTCTCTCAGAACTGCGCGAGAACTTGTATTCCAGCTCAAAACAACGGGATACATCGTTTTAGATCAAAACTAGGGAGATTCATGAACATCAATTTTACAAGTCCTCGAAGAGTAGACGAGAGAAAGGTGTAAACTTTTTCTCTCAGAACTGCGGGAGAACTTGTATTCCAGCTCAAAACCACGGGATACATCGTTTTAGATCAAAACTAGGGAGATTCAAGAACATCGATTTTACAAGTCGTCGATGAGTAGACAAGAGAAAGGTGTAAACTTTTTCGCTCATAACTGCGCGAAAACCTGTATTCCAGCTCAAAAGACGGTAGACATCATTTTAGATCGAAACTAGCGAGATTTACGCACTTTGATTTTACAAGTCGTCGAAGAGTAGACTGCGCGAAAACTTGTACTCCGGCTCAAAACAATGGGATACATCGTTTTAGAACGAAACTAGCGAGATTCATGCACTTCGATTTTACAAGTCGTGTAAGAGTAGACGAGAGAAAGGTGTAAACTTTTTCTCTCAGAACTGCGCGAGAACTTGTATTCCAGCTCAAAACAACGGGATACATCGTTTTAGATCGAAACTAGCGAGATTCACGAATATCGATTTTACAAGTCGTCGATGAGTAGACGAGAGAAAGGTGTAAACTTTTTCTCTCAGAACTGCGCGAAAACTTGTATTCCAGCTCAAAACAACGGGATACATCGTTTTAGATCGAAACTAGCGAGATTCATGAACATCGATTTTACAAGTCGTCGATGAGTACACGAGAGAAAGGTGTAAACTTTTTCTCTCAGAACTGCGCGAAAACTTGTATTCCAGCTCAAAACAACGGGATACATCGTTTTAGAACGAAACTAGCGAGATTCACGAATATCGATTTTACAATTTGTCGATGAGTAGACGAGAGAAAGGTGTAAACTTTTTCTCCCAGAACTGCGCGAAAACTTGTATTCCAGTTCAAAAGACGGTATACATCATTTTAGATCGAAACTAGCGAGATTTACGCACTTTGATTTTAGGAGTAGACTGCGCGAAAACTTGTACTCCTGCTCAAAACAACGGGATACATCGTTTTAGAACGAAACTAGCGAGATTCATGCACTTCGATTTTACAAGTCTTCGAAGAGTAGACGAGAGAAAGGTGTAAACGTTTTCTCTCAGAACTGCGCGAGAACTTGTATTCCAGCTCAAAATAACGGGATACATCGTTTTAGATCAAAACTATGGAGATTCATGAACATCGATTTTACAAGTCGTCGATGAGTAGACGAGAGAAAGGTGTAAAGTTTTTGGCTCATAACTGCGGGAAAATTGTATTCCAGCTCAAAAACACGGTATACATCGTTTTAGATCGAAACTAGCGAGATTTACGAACATCGAGTTTACAAGTCGTCGAAGAGTAGACGAGAGAAAGGGGTAAACGTTTTCTCTCAGAACTGCGCGAGAACTTGTATTCCAGCTCAAAACAACGGGATACATCGTTTTAGATCAAAGCTAGCGAGATTCACGAACATCGATTATACAAGTCGTCGATGAGTAGAAAAAGGTGTAAACTTTTTCTTTCAGAAATGCCCGAAAACTTGTATTCCAGCTCAAAACAACGGGATACATCGTATTAGATCGAAACTAGCGAGATTCACGAACATCGATTTTACAAGTCGTCGATGAGTAGACGAGAGAAAGGTGTAAACTTTTTCTCTCAGAACTGCGCGAAAACTTGTATTCCAGCTCAAAAACACGGTATACATCGTTTTAGATCGAAACTAGCGAGATTCATGAACATCGATTTTACAAGTCGTCGATGAGTAGACGAGAGAAAGGTGTAAACTTTTTCTCTCAGAACTGCGCGAAAACTTGTATTCCGGCTCAAAAACACGGTATACATCGTTTTAGATCGAAACTAGCGAGATTTACGCACTTTGATTTTACAAGTCGTCGAAGAGTAGACTGCGCGAAAACTTGTACTCCGGCTCAAAACAACGGGATACATCGTTTTACAACGAAACTAGCGAGATTCATGCACTTCGATTTTACAAGTCGTCGAAGAGTAGACGAGAGAAAGGTGTAAACTTTTTCTCTCAGAACTGCGCGAGAACTTGTATTCCAGCTCAAAACGACAGGATACATCGTTTTAGATCAAAACTAGGGAGATTCATGAACATCTATTTTACAAGTCGTCGATGAGTAGACGAGAGAAAGGTGTAAAGTTTTTGGCTCATAACTGCGGGAAAATTGTATTCCAGCTCAAAAACACGGTATACATCGTTTTAGATCGAAACTAGCGAGATTTACGAACATCGATTTTACAAGTCGTCGAAGAGTAGACGAGAGAAAGGGGTAAACGTTTTCTCTCAGAACTGCGCGAGAACTTGTATTCCAGCTCAAAACAACGGGATACATCGTTTTAGATCAAAACTAGGGAGATTCAAGAACATCGATTTTACAACTCGTCGATGAGAACACAAGAGAAAGGTGTAAAATTTTTCGCTCATAACTGCGCGAAAACTTGTATTCCAGCTCAAAATAAGGGGATACATTGTTTTAGATCGAAACTAGCGAGATTCACGAACATCGATTTTGCAAGTGCAAGTTGTCGATGAGTAGACGAGAGAAAGGTGTAAATTTTTTCTCTCAGAACTGCGCGAAAACTTGTATTCCAGCTCAAAAACACGGTATACATCGTTTTAGATCGAAACTAGCGAGATTCACGAACATCGATTATACAAGTCGTCGATGAGTAGACGAGAGAAAGGTGTAAACTTTTTCTTTCAGAAATGCGCGAAAACTTGTATTCCAGCTCAAAACAACGGGATACATCGTATTAGATCGAAACTAGCGAGATTCACGAACATCAATTTTACAAGTCGTCGATGAGTAGACGAGAGAAAGGTGTAAACTTTTTCTCTCAGAACTGCGCGAAAAATTGTATTCCAGCTCAAAAACACGGCATACATCGTTTTAGATCGAAACTAGCGAGATTCACGAACATCGATTATACAAGTCGTCGATGAGTAGACGAGAGAAAGGTGTAAACCTTTTCTTTCAGAAATGCGCGAAAACTTGCATTCCAGCTCAAAACAACGAGATACATCGTTTTAGAACGAAACTAGCGAGATTCATGCACTTCGATTTTACAAGTCGTCGAAGAGTAGACGAGAGAAAGGTGTAAACTTTTTCTCTCAGAACTGCGCGAGAACTTGTATTCCAGCTCAAAACAACGGGATACATCGTTTTAGATCAAAACTAGGGAGATTCATGAACATCGATTTTACAAGTCGTCGATGAGTAGACGAGAGAAAGGTGTAAAGTTTTTCGCTCATAACTGCGGGAAAATTGTATTCCAGCTCAAAAACACGGTATACATCGTTTTGGATCGAAACTAGCGAGATTTACGACAATCAATTTTACAAGTCGTCGAAGAGTAGACGAGAGAAAGGTGTAAACTTTTTCTCTCAGAACTGCACGAAAACTTGTATTCCAGCTCAAAAGAACGGGATACATCGTTTTAGAACGAAACCAGCGAGATTCACGAATATCGATTTTACAATTTGTCGATGAGAAGACGAGAGAAAGGTGTAAACTTTTTCTCTCAGAACTGCGAGAAAACTTGTATTCCAGCTCAAAAGACGGTATACATAATTTTAGATCGAAACTAGCGAGATTTACGCACTTTGATTTTACAAGTCGTCGAAGAGTAAACTGCGCAAAAACTTGTACTCCTGCTCAAAGCAACGGGATACATCGTTTTAGAACGAAACTAGCGAGAATCATGCACTTCGATTTTACAAGTCGTCGAAGAGAAGACGACAGAAAGGTGTAAACTTTTTCTCTCAGAACTGCGCGAGAACTTGTATTCCAGCTCAAAACAACGGGATACATCGTTTTAGATCAAAACTAGGGAGATTCATGAACATCGATTTTATAAGTCGTCGATGAGTAGACGAGAGAAAGGTGTAAAGTTTTTGGCTCATAACTGCGGGAAAATTGTATTCCAGCTCAAAAACACGGTATACATCGTTTTAGATCGAAACTAGCGAGATTTACGAACATCGATTTTAAAAGTCGTCGAAGAGTAGACGAGAGAAAGGGGTAAACGTTTTCTCTCAGAACTGCGCGAGAACTTGTATTCCAGTTCAAAACAACGGGATACATCGTTTTAGATCAAAACTAGGGAGATTCAAGAACATCGATTTTGCAAGTTGTCGATGAGTAGACGAGAGAAAGGTGTAAATTTTTTCTCTCAGAACTGCGCGAAAACTTGTATTCCAGCTCAAAAACACGGTATACATCGTTTTAGATCGAAACTAGCGAGATTTACGAACATCGATTTTACAAGTCGTCGAAGAGTAGACGAGAGTAAGGGGTAAACGTTTTCTCTCAGAACTGCGCGAGAACTTGTATTCCAGCTCAAAATAAGGGGATACATTGTTTTAGATCGAAACTAGCGAGATTCACGAACATCGATTTTGCAAGTTGTCGATGAGTAGACGAGAGATAGGTGTAAATTTTTTCTCTCAGAACTGCGCGAAAACTTGTATTCCAGCTCAAAAACACGGTATACATCGTTTTAGATCAAAACTAGCGAGATTCACGAACATCGATTATACAAGTCGTCGATGAGTAGACGAGAGAATGGTGTAAACTTTTTCTCTCAGAACTGCGCGAAAACTTGTATTCCAGCTCAAAAGACGGTATACATCATTTTAGATCGAAACTAGCGAGATTTACGCACTTTGGTTTTACAAGTCGTCGAAGAGTAGACTGCGCGAAAACTTGTACTCCGGCTCAAAACAAGGGGATACATCGTTTTACAACGAAACTAGCGAGATTCATGCACTTCGATTTTACAAGTCGTCGAAGAGAGACGAGAGAAAGGTGTAAACTTTTTCTCTCAGAACTGCGCGAGAACTTGTATTCCAGCTCAAAACAACGGGATACATCGTTTTAGATCAAAACTAGGGAGATTCAAGAACATCGATTTTACAACTCGTCGATGAGAACACAAGAGAAAGGTGTAAAATTTTTCGCTCATAACTGCGCGAAAACTTGTATTCCAGCTCAAAATAAGGGGATACATTGTTTTAGATCGAAACTAGCGAGATTCACGAACATCGATTTTGCAAGTTGTCGATGAGTAGACGAGAGAAAGGTGTAAATTTTTTCTCTCAGAACTGCGCGAAAACTTGTATTCCAGCTCAAAAACACGGTATACATCGTTTTAGATCGAAACTAGCGAGATTCACGAACATCGATTATACAAGTCGTCGATGAGTAGACGAGAGAAAGGTGTAAACTTTTTCTTTCAGAAATGCGCGAAAACTTGTATTCCAGCTCAAAACAACGGGATACATCGTATTAGATCGAAACTAGCGAGATTCACGAACATCAATTTTACAAGTCGTCGATGAGTAGACGAGAGAAAGGTGTAAACTTTTTCTCTCAGAACTGCGCGAAAAATTGTATTCCAGCTCAAAAACACGGTATACATCGTTTTGGATCGAAACTAGCGAGATTTACGAACATCGATTTTACAAGTCGTCGAAGAGTAGACGAGAGAAAGGTGTAAACTTTTTCTCTCAGAACTGCACGAAAACTTGTATTCCAGCTCAAAAGAACGGGATACATCGTTTTAGAACGAAACTAGCGAGATTCACGAATATCGATTTTACAATTTGTCGATGAGAAGACGAGAGAAAGGTGTAAACTTTTTCTCTCAGAACTGCGAGAAAACTTGTATTCCAGCTCAAAAGACGGTATACATAATTTTAGATCGAAACTAGCGAGATTTACGCACTTTGATTTTACAAGTCGTCGAAGAGTAAACTGCGCAAAAACTTGTACTCCTGCTCAAAACAACGGGATACATCGTTTTAGAACGAAACTAGCGAGAATCATGCACTTCGATTTTACAAGTCGTCGAAGAGAAGACGACAGAAAGGTGTAAACTTTTTCTCTCAGAACTGCGCGAGAACTTGTATTCCAGCTCAAAACAACGGGATACATCGTTTTAGATCAAAACTAGGGAGATTCATGAACATCGATTTTAGAAGTCGTCGATGAGTAGACGAGAGAAAGGTGTAAAGTTTTTGGCTCATAACTGCGGGAAAATTGTATTCCAGCTCAAAAACACGGTATACATCGTTTTAGATCGAAACTAGCGAGATTTACGAACATCGATTTTACAAGTCGTCGAAGAGTAGACGAGAGAAAGGGATAAACGTTTTCTCTCAGAACTGCGCGAGAACTTGTATTCCAGTTCAAAACAACGGGATACATCGTTTTAGATCAAAACTAGGGAGATTCAAGAACATCGATTTTGCAAGTTGTCGATGAGTAGACGAGAGAAAGGTGTAAATTTTTTCTCTCAGAACTGCGCGAAAACTTGTATTCCAGCTCAAAAACACGGTATACATCGTTTTAGATCGAAACTAGCGAGATTTACGAACATCGATTTTACAAGTCGTCGAAGAGTAGACGAGAGTAAGGGGTAAACGTTTTCTCTCAGAACTGCGCGAGAACTTGTATTCCAGCTCAAAATAAGGGGATACATTGTTTTAGATCGAAACTAGCGAGATTCACGAACATCGATTTTGCAAGTTGTCGATGAGTAGACGAGAGAAAGGTGTAAATTTTTTCTCTCAGAACTGCGCGAAAACTTGTATTCCAGCTCAAAAACACGGTATACATCGTTTTAGATCAAAACTAGCGAGATTCACGAACATCGATTATACAAGTCGTCGATGAGTAGACGAGAGAAAGGTGTAAACTTTTTCTCTCAGAACTGCGCGAAAACTTGTATTCCAGCTCAAAAGACGGTATACATCATTTTAGATCGAAACTAGCGAGATTTACGCACTTTGGTTTTACAAGTCGTCGAAGAGTAGACTGCGCGAAAACTTGTACTCCGGCTCAAAACAAGGGGATACATCGTTTTACAACGAAACTAGCGAGATTCATGCACTTCGATTTTACAAGTCGTCGAAGAGAGACGAGAGAAAGGTGTAAACTTTTTCTCTCAGAACTGCGCGAGAACTTGTATTCCAGCTCAAAACAACGGGATACATCGTTTTAGATCAAAACTAGGGAGATTCATGAACATCGATTTTACAAGTCGTCGAGAGTAGACGAGAAAAAGGTGTAAACGTTTTCTCTCAGAACTGCGCGAAAACTTGTATTCCAGCTCAAAAACACGGTATACATCGTTTTAGATCGAAACTAGCGAGATTCACGAACATCGATTATACAAGTCGTCGATGAGTAGACGAGAGAAAGGTGTAAACTTTTTCTTTCAGAAATGCGCGAAAACTTGTATTCCAGCTCAAAACAACGGGATACATCGTTTTAGATCGAAACTAGCGAGATTCACGAACATCGATTTTACAAGTCGTGGATGAGTAGACGAGAGAAAGGTGTAAACTTTTTCTCTCAGAACTGCACGAAAACTTGTATTCCAGCTCAAAACAACGGGATACATCGTTTTAGAACGAAACTAGCGAGATTCACGAATATAGATTTTACAATTTGTCGATGAGTAGACGAGAGAAAGGTGTAAACTTTTTCTCTCAGAACTGCGCGAAAACTTGTATTCCAGCTCAAAAGACTGTGTACATCATTTTAGATCGAAACTAGCGAGATTTACGCACTTTGATTTTACAAGTCGTCGAAGAGTAGACTGCGCGAAAACTTGTACTCCGGCTCAAAACAACGGAATACATCGTTTTAGAACGAAACTGGCGAGATTCATGCACTTCGATTTTACAAGTTGTCGAAGAGTAGACGAGAGAAAGGTGTAAACTTTTTCTCTCAGAACTGCGCGAGAACTTGTATTCCAGCTCAAAACAACGGGATACATCGTTTTAGATCAAAACTAGGGAGATTCACGAACATCGATTTTACAAGTCGTCGATGAGTAGACGAGAGAAAGGTGTAAACTTTTTCTCTCAGAACTGCGCGAAAACTTGTATTCCAGCTCAAAATAAGGGGATACATTGTTTTAGATCGAAACTAGCGAGATTCACGAACATCGATTTTGCAAGTTGTCGATGAGTAGACGAGAGAAAGGTGTAAATTTTTTCTCTCAGAACTGCGCGAAAACTTGTATTCCAGCTCAAAAACACGGTATACATCGTTTTAGATCGAAACTAGCGAGATTCACGAACATCGATTATACAAGTCGTCGATGAGTAGACGAGAGAAAGGTGTAAACTTTTTCTTTCAGAAATGCGCGAGAACTTGTATTCTAGCTCAAAACAACGGGATACATCGTATTAGATCGAAACTAGTGAGTTTCACGAACATCGATTTTACAAGTCGTCGATGAGTAGACGAGAGAAAGGTGTAAACTTTTTCTTTCAGAAATGCGCGAAAACGTATTCCAGCTCAAAACAACGGGATACATCGTTTTAGATCGAAACTAGCGAGATTCATGAACAATGATTTTACAAGTCGTCGATGAGTAGACGAGAGAAAGGTGTAAACTTTTTCCCTCAGAACTGCGCGAAAACTTGTATTCCAGCTCAAAAACACGGTATACATCGTTTTAGATCGAAACTAGCGAGATTCACGAGCATCGATTATACAAGTCGTCGATGAGTAGACGAGAGAAAGGTGTAAACTTTTTCTTTCAGAAATGCACGAAAACTTGTATTCCAGCTCAAAACAACGGGATACATCGTTTTAGAACGAAACTAGGGAGATTCATGAACATCGATTTTACAAGTCGTCGATGAGTAGACGAGAGAAAGGTGTAAAGGTTTTCTCTCAGAACTGCGCGAAAACTGGTATTCCAGCTCAAAAACACGGTATATATCGTTTTAGATCGAAACTAGCGAGATTCACGAACATCGATTATACAAGTCGTCGATGAGTAGACGAGAGAAAGGTGTAAACTTTTTCTTTCAGAACTGCGCGAGAACTTGTATTCCAGCTCAAAACAACGGGATACATCGTTTTAGATCAAAACTAGGGAGATTCATGAACATCGATTTTACAAGTCGTCGATGAGTAGACGAGAGAACGGTGTAAACGTTTTCTCTCAGAACTGCGCGAAAACAGGTATTCCAGCTCAAAAACACGGTATACATCGTTTTAGATCGAAACTAGCGAGATTCACGAACATCGATTATACAAGTCGTCGATGAGTAGACGAGAGAAAGGTGTAAACTTTTTCGCTCATAACTGCGCGAAAACTTGTATTCCAGCTCAAAATAAGGGAATACATCGTTTTAGATCGAAACTAGCGAGATTCACGAATATCAATTTTACAATTTGTCGATAAGTAGACGAGAGAAAGGTGTAAACTTTTTCTCTCAGAACTGCGCGAAAACTTGTATTCCAGCTCAAAACAACGGGATACATCGTTTTAGATCGAAACTAGCGAGATTCACGAATATCGATTTTACAATTTGTCGATGAGTAGACGAGTGAAAGGTGTAAACTTTTTCTCTCAGAACTGCGCGAAAACTTGTATTCCAGCTCAAAAGACGGTATACATCATTTTAGATCGAAACTAGCGAGATTTACGCACTTTGATTTTACAAGTCGTCGAAGAGTAGACTGCGCGAAAACTTGTACTCCAGCTCAAAAACACGGTATACATCGTTTTAGATCGAAACTAGCGAGATTCACGAACATCGATTATACAAGTCGTCGATGAGTAGACGAGTGAAAGGTGTAAACTTTTTCTTTCAGAAATGCGCGAAAACTTGTATTCCAGCTCAAAACAACGGGATACATCGTATTAGATCGAAACTAGCGAGATTCACGAACATCGATTTTGCAAGTCGTCGATGAGTAGACGAGAGAAAGGTGTAAACTTTTTATCTCAGAACTGCGCGAAAACTTGTATTCCAGCTCAAAAACACGGTATACATCGTTTTAGATCGAAACTAGCGAGATTCACGAACATCGATTATACAAGTCGTCGATGAGTAGACGAGAGAAAGGTGTAAACTTTTTCTTTCAGAAATGCGCGAAAACTTGTATTCCAGCTCAAAACAACGGGATACATCGTTTTAGAACGAAACTAGCGAGATTCATGCACTTCGATTTTACAAGTCGTCGAAGAGTAGACGAGAGAAAGGTGTAAACTTTTTCTCTCAGAACTGCGCGAGAACTTGTATTCCAGCTCAAAACAACGGGATACATCGTTTTAGATCAAAACTAGGGAGATTCATGAACATCGATTTTACAAGTCGTCGATGAGTAGACGAGAGAAAGGTGTAAAGTTTTTCGCTCATAACTGCGGGAAAATTGTATTCCAGCTCAAAAACACGGTATACATCGTTTTGGATCGAAACTAGCGAGATTTACGAACATCGATTTTACAAGTCGTCGAAGAGTAGACGAGAGAAAGGTGTAAACTTTTTCTCTCAGAACTGCACGAAAACTTGTATTCCAGCTCAAAAGAACGGGATACATCGTTTTAGAACGAAACTAGCGTGATTCACGAATATCGATTTTACAATTTGTCGATGAGAAGACGAGAGAAAGGTGTAAACTTTTTCTCTCAGAACTGCGAGAAAACTTGCATTCCAGCTCAAAAGACGGTATACATAATTTTAGATCGAAACTAGCGAGATTTACGCACTTTGATTTTACAAGTCGTCGAAGAGTAAACTGCGCAAAAACGTGTACTCCTGCTCAAAACAACGGGATACATCGTTTTAGAACGAAACTAGCGAGAATCATGCACTTCGATTTTACAAGTCGTCGAAGAGAAGACGACAGAAAGGTGTAATCTTTTTCTCTCAGAACTGCGCGAGAACTTGTATTCCAGCTCAAAACAACGGGATACATCGTTTTAGATCAAAACTAGGGAGATTCATGAACATCGATTTTACAAGTCGTCGATGAGTAGACGAGAGAAAGGTGTAAAGTTTTTGGCTCATAACTGCGGGAAAATTGTATTCCAGCTCAAAAACACGGTATACATCGTTTTAGATCGAAACTAGCGAGATTTACGAACATCGATTTTACAAGTCGTCGAAGAGTAGACGAGAGAAAGGGGTAAACGTTTTCTCTCAGAACTGCGCGAGAACTTGTATTCCAGTTCAAAACAACGGGATACATCGTTTTAGATCAAAACTAGGGAGATTCAAGAACATCGATTTTGCAAGTTGTCGATGAGTAGACGAGAGAAAGGTGTAAATTTTTTCTCTCAGAACTGCGCGAAAACTTGTATTCCAGCTCAAAAACACGGTATACATCGTTTTAGATCGAAACTAGCGAGATTTACGAACATCGATTTTACAAGTCGTCGAAGAGTAGACGAGAGTAAGGGGTAAACGTTTTCTCTCAGAACTGCGCGAGAACTTGTATTCCAGCTCAAAATAAGGGGATACATTGTTTTAGATCGAAACTAGCGAGATTCACGAACATCGATTTTGCAAGTTGTCGATGAGTAGACGAGAGAAAGGTGTAAATTTTTTCTCTCAGAACTGCGCGAAAACTTGTATTCCAGCTCAAAAACACGGTATACATCGTTTTAGATCAAAACTAGCGAGATTCACGAACATCGATTATACAAGTCGTCGATGAGTAGACGAGAGAAAGGTGTAAACTTTTTCTCTCAGAACTGCGCGAAAACTTGTATTCCAGCTCAAAAGACGGTATACATCATTTTAGATCGAAACTAGCGAGATTTACGCACTTTGGTTTTACAAGTCGTCGAAGAGTAGACTGCGCGAAAACTTGTACTCCGGCTCAAAACAAGGGGATACATCGTTTTACAACGAAACTAGCGAGATTCATGCACTTCGATTTTACAAGTCGTCGAAGAGAGACGAGAGAAAGGTGTAAAATTTTTCTCTCAGAACTGCGCGAGAACTTGTATTCCATCTCAAAACAACGGGATACATCGTTTTAGATCAAAACTAGGGAGATTCAAGAACATCGATTTTACAACTCGTCGATGAGAACACAAGAGAAAGGTGTAAAATTTTTCGCTCATAACTGCGCGAAAACTTGTATTCCAGCTCAAAATAAGGGGATACATTGTTTTAGATCGAAACTAGCGAGATTCACGAACATCGATTTTGCAAGTTGTCGATGAGTAGACGAGAGAAAGGTGTAAATTTTTTCTCTCAGAACTGCGCGAAAACTTGTATTCCAGCTCAAAAACACGGTATACATCGTTTTAGATCGAAACTAGCGAGATTCACGAACATCGATTATACAAGTCGTCGATGAGTAGACGAGAGAAAGGTGTAAACTTTTTCTTTCAGAAATGCGCGAAAACTTGTATTCCAGCTCAAAACAACGGGATACATCGTATTAGATCGAAACTAGCGAGATTCACGAACATCAATTTTACAAGTCGTCGATGAGTAGACGAGAGAAAGGTGTAAACTTTTTCTCTCAGAACTGCGCGAAAAATTGTATTCCAGCTCAAAAACACGGCATACATCGTTTTAGATCGAAACTAGCGAGATTCACGAACATCGATTATACAAGTCGTCGATGAGTAGACGAGAGAAAGGTGTAAACCTTTTCTTTCAGAAATGCGCGAAAACTTGCATTCCAGCTCAAAACAACGAGATACATCGTTTTAGAACGAAACTAGCGAGATTCATGCACTTCGATTTTACAAGTCGTCGAAGAGTAGACGAGAGAAAGGTGTAAACTTTTTCTCTCAGAACTGCGCGAGAACTTGTATTCCAGCTCAAAACAACGGGATACATCGTTTTAGATCAAACCTAGGGAGATTCATGAACATCGATTTTACAAGTCGTCGATGAGTAGACGAGAGAAAGGTGTAAAGTTTTTCGCTCATAACTGCGGGAAAATTGTATTCCAGCTCAAAAACACGGTATACATCGTTTTGGATCGAAACTAGCGAGATTTACGAACATCGATTTTACAAGTCGTCGAAGAGTAGACGAGAGAAAGGTGTAAACTTTTTCTCTCAGAACTGCACGAAAACTTGTATTCCAGCTCAAAAGAACGGGATACATCGTTTTAGAACGAAACTAGCGAGATTCACGAATATCGATTTTACAATTTGTCGATGAGAAGACGAGAGAAAGGTGTAAACTTTTTCTCTCAGAACTGCGAGAAAACTTGTATTCCAGCTCAAAAGACGGTATACATAATTTTAGATCGAAACTAGCGAGATTTACGCACTTTGATTTTACAAGTCGTCGAAGAGTAAACTGCGCAAAAACTTGTACTCCTGCTCAAAACAACGGGATACATCGTTTTAGAACGAAACTAGCGAGAATCATGCACTTCGATTTTACAAGTCGTCGAAGAGAAGACGAGAGAAAGGTGTAAACTTTTTCTCTCAGAACTGCGCGAGAACTTGTATTCCAGCTCAAAACAACGGGATACATCGTTTTAGATCAAAACTAGGGAGATTCATGAACATCGATTTTACAAGTCGTCGATGAGTAGACGAGAGAAAGGTGTAAAGTTTTTGGCTCATAACTGCGGGAAAATTGTATTCCAGCTCAAAAACACGGTATACATCGTTTTAGATCGAAACTAGCGAGATTTACGAACATCGATTTTACAAGTCGTCGAAGAGTAGACGAGAGAAAGGGATAAACGTTTTCTCTCAGAACTGCGCGAGAACTTGTATTCCAGTTCAAAACAACGGGATACATCGTTTTAGATCAAAACTAGGGAGATTCAAGAACATCGATTTTGCAAGTTGTCGATGAGTAGACGAGAGAAAGGTGTAAATTTTTTCTCTCAGAACTGCGCGAAAACTTGTATTCCAGCTCAAAAACACGGTATACATCGTTTTAGATCGAAACTAGCGAGATTTACGAACATCGATTTTACAAGTCGTCGAAGAGTAGACGAGAGTAAGGGGTAAACGTTTTCTCTCAGAACTGCGCGAGAACATGTATTCCAGCTCAAAATAAGGGGATACATTGTTTTAGATCGAAACTAGCGAGATTCACGAACATCGATTTTGCAAGTTGTCGATTAGTTGACGAGAGAAAGGTGTAAATTTTTTCTCTCAGAACTGCGCGAAAACTTGTATTCCAGCTCAAAAACACGGTATACATCGTTTTAGATCAAAACTAGCGAGATTCACGAACATCGATTATACAAGTCGTCGATGAGTAGACGAGAGAAAGGTGTAAACTTTTTCTCTCAGAACTGCGCGAAAACTTGTATTCCAGCTCAAAAGACGGTATACATCATTTTAGATCGAAACTAGCGAGATTTACGCACTTTGGTTTTACAAGTCGTCGAAGAGTAGACTGCGCGAAAACTTGTACTCCGGCTCAAAACAAGGGGATACATCGTTTTACAACGAAACTAGCGAGATTCATGCACTTCGATTTTACAAGTCGTCGAAGAGAGACGAGAGAAAGGTGTAAACTTTTTCTCTCAGAAATGCGCGAGAACTTGTATTCCAGCTCAAAACAACGGGATACATCGTTTTAGATCAAAACTAGGGAGATTCATGAACATCGATTTTACAAGTCGTCGAGAGTAGACGAGAAAAAGGTGTAAACGTTTTCTCTCAGAACTGCGCGAAAACTTGTATTCCAGCTCAAAAACACGGTATACATCGTTTTAGATCGAAACTAGCGAGATTCAAGAACATCGATTATACAAGTCGTCGATGAGTAGACGAGAGAAAGGTGTAAACTTTTTCTTTCAGAAATGCGCGAAAACTTGTATTCCAGCTCAAAACAACGGGATACATCGTTTTAGATCGAAACTAGCGAGATTCACGAACATCGATTTTACAAGTCGTGGATGAGTAGACGAGAGAAAGGTGTAAACTTTTTCTCTCAGAACTGCACGAAAACTTGTATTCCAGCTCAAAACAACGGGATACATCGTTTTAGAACGAAACTAGCGAGATTCACGAATATAGATTTTACAATTTGTCGATGAGTAGACGAGAGAAAGGTGTAAACTTTTTCTCTCAGAACTGCGCGAAAACTTGTATTCCAGCTCAAAAGACTGTGTACATCATTTTAGATCGAAACTAGCGAGATTTACGCACTTTGATTTTGACAAGTCGTCGAAGAGTAGACTGCGCGAAAACTTGTACTCCGGCTCAAAACAACGGAATACATCGTTTTAGAACAAAACTGGCGAGATTCATGCACTTCGATTTTACAAGTTGTCGAAGAGTAGACGAGAGAAAGGTGTAAACTTTTTCTCTCAGAACTGCGCGAGAACTTGTATTCCAGCTCAAAACAACGGGATACATCGTTTTAGATCAAAACTAGGGAGATTCACGAACATCGATTTTACAAGTCGTCGATGAGTAGACGAGAGAAAGGTGTAAACTTTTTCTCTCAGAACTGCGCGAAAACTTGTATTCCAGCTCAAAATAAGAGGATACATTGTTTTAGATCGAAACTAGCGAGATTCACGAACATCGATTTTGCAAGTTGTCGATGAGTAGACGAGAGAAAGGTGTAAATTTTTTCTCTCAGAACTGCGCGAAAACTTGTATTCCAGCTCAAAAACACGGTATACATCGTTTTAGATCGAAACTAGCGAGATTCACGAACATCGATTATACAAGTCGTCGATGAGTAGACGAGAGAAAGGTGTAAACTTTTTCTTTCAGAAATGCGCGAGAACTTGTATTCTAGCTCAAAACAACGGGATACATCGTATTAGATCGAAACTAGTGAGTTTCACGAACATCGATTTTACAAGTCGTCGATGAGTAGACGAGAGAAAGGTGTAAACTTTTTCTTTCAGAAATGCGCGAAAACGTATTCCAGCTCAAAACAACGGGATACATCGTTTTAGATCGAAACTAGCGAGATTCATGAACAACGATTTTACAAGTCGTCGATGAGTAGACGAGAGAAAGGTGTAAACTTTTTCCCTCAGAACTGCGCGAAAACTTGTATTCCAGCTCAAAAACACGGTATACATCGTTTTAGATCGAAACTAGCGAGATTCACGAACATCGATTATACAAGTCGTCGATGAGTAGACGAGAGAAAGGTGTAAACTTTTTCTTTCAGAAATGCGCGAAAACTTGTATTCCAGCTCAAAACAACGGGATACATCGTTTTAGAACGAAACTAGGGAGATTCATGAACATCGATTTTACAAGTCGTCGATGAGTAGACGAGAGAAAGGTGTAAAGGTTTTCTCTCAGAACTGCGCGAAAACTGGTATTCCAGCTCAAAAACACGGTATACATCGTTTTAGATCGAAACTAGCGAGATTCACGAACATCGACTATACAAGTCGTCGATGAGTAGACGAGAGAAAGGTGTAAACTTTTTCTTTCAGAACTGCGCGAGAACTTGTATTCCAGCTCAAAACAACGGGATACATCGTTTTAGATCAAAACTAGGGAGATTCATGAACATCGATTTTACAAGTCGTCGATGAGTAGACGAGAGAATGGTGTAAACGTTTTCTCTCAGAACTGCGCGAAAACAGGTATTCCAGCTCAAAAACACGGTATACATCGTTTTAGATCGAAACTAGCGAGATTCACGAACATCGATTATACAAGTCGTCGATGAGTAGACGAGAGAAAGGTGTAAACTTTTTCGCTCATAACTGCGCGAAAACTTGTATTCCAGCTCAAAATAAGGGAATACATCGTTTTAGATCGAAACTAGCGAGATTCACGAATATCAATTTTACAATTTGTCGATAAGTAGACGAGAGAAAGGTGTAAACTTTTTCTCTCAGAACTGCGCGAAAACTTGTATTCCAGCTCAAAACAACGCGATACATCGTTTTAGATCGAAACTAGCGAGATTCACGAATATCGATTTTACAATTTGTCGATGAGTAGACGAGTGAAAGGTGTAAACTTTTTCTCTCAGAACTGCGCGAAAACTTGTATTCCAGCTCAAAAGACGGTATACATCATTTTAGATCGAAACTAGCGAGATTTACGCACTTTGATTTTACAAGTCGTCGAAGAGTAGACTGCGCGAAAACTTGTACTCCAGCTCAAAAACACGGTATACATCGTTTTAGATCGAAACTAGCGAGATTCACGAACATCGATTATACAAGTCGTCGATGAGTAGACGAGAGAAAGGTGTAAACTTTTTCTTTCAGAAATGCGCGAAAACTTGTATTCCAGCTCAAAACAACGGGATACATCGTATTAGATCGAAACTAGCGAGATTCACGAACATCGATTTTGCAAGTCGTCGATGAGTAGACGAGAGAAAGGTGTAAACTTTTTATCTCAGAACTGCGCGAAAACTTGTATTCCAGCTCAAAAACACGGTATACATCGTTTTAGATCGAAACTAGCGAGATTCACGAACATCGATTATACAAGTCGTCGATGAGTAGACGAGAGAAAGGTGTAAACTTTTTCTTTCAGAAATGCGCGAAAACTTGTATTCCGGCTCAAAACAACGGGATACATCGTTTTAGAACGAAACTAGCGAGATTCATGCACTTCGATTTTACAAGTCGTCGAAGAGTAGACGAGAGAAAGGTGTAAACATTTTCTCTCAGAACTGCGCGAGAACTTGTATTCCAGCTCAAAACAACGGGATACATCGTTTTAGATCAAAACTAGGGAGATTCATGAACATCGATTTTACAAGTCGTCGATGAGTAGACGAGAGAAAGGTGTAAAGTTTTTGGCTCATAACTGCGGGAAAATTGTATTCCAGCTCAAAAACACGGTATACATCGTTTTAGATCGAAACTAGCGAGATTTACGAACATCGATTTTACAAGTCGTCGAAGAGTAGACGAGAGAAAGGGGTAAACGTTTTCTCTCAGAACTGCGCGAGAACTTGTATTCCAGCTCAAAACAACGGGATACATCGTTTTAGATCAAAACTAGGGAGATTCAAGAACATCGATTTTACAAGTCGTCGATGAGTAGACAAGAGAAAGGTGTAAACTTTTTCGCTCATAACTGCGCGAAAACTTGTATTCCAGCTCAAAATAAGGTGATACATTGTTTTAGATCGAAACTAGCGAGATTCACGAACATCGATTTTGCAAGTTGTCGATGAGTAGACGAGAGAAAGGTGTAAATTTTTTCTCTCAGAACTGCGCGAAAACTTGTATTCCAGCTCAAAAACACGGTATACATCGTTTTAGATCGAAACTAGCGAGATTCACGAACATCGATTATACAAGTCGTCGATGAGTAGACGAGAGAAAGGTGTAAACTTTTTCTTTCAGAAATGCGCGAAAACTTGTATTCCAGCTCAAAACAACGGGATTCATCGTATTAGATCGAAACTAGCGAGATTCACGAACATCGATTTTACAAGTCGTCGATGAGTACACGAGAGAAAGGTGTAAACTTTCTCTCAGAACTGCGCGAAAACTTGTATTCCAGCTCAAAACAACGGGATACATCGTTTTAGATCAAAACTAGGGAGATTCATGAACATCGATTTTACAAGTCGTCGATGAGTAGACGAGAGAAAGGTGTAAACGTTTTCTCTCAGAACTGCGCGAAAACTTGTATTCCAGCTCAAAACAACGGGATACATCGTTTTAGATCGAAACTAGCGAGATTCACGAACATCGATTTTACAAGTCGTCGATGAGTAGACTGCGCGAAAACTTGTATTCCAGCTCAAAACAACGGGATTCATCGTATTAGATCGAAACTAGCGAGATTCACGAACATCGATTTTACAAGTCGTCGATGAGTACACGAGAGAAAGGTGTAAACCTTTTCTCTCAGAACTGCGCGAAAACTTGTATTCCAGCTCAAAAGACGGTATACATCATTTTAGATCGAAACTAGCGAGATTTACGCACTTTGATTTTACAAGTCGTCGAAGAGTAGACTGCGCGAAAACTTGTACTCCTGCTCAAAACAACGGGATACATCGTTTTAGAACGAAACTAGCGAGATTCATGCACTTCGATTTTACAAGTCGTCGAAGAGTAGACGAAAGAAAGGTGTAAACATTTTCTCTCAGAACTGCGCGAGAACTTGTATTCCAGCTCAAAACAACGGGATACATCGTTTTAGATCAAAACTAGGGAGATTCATGAACATCGATTTTACAAGTCGTCGATGAGTAGACGAGAAAAAGGTGTAAAGTTTTTGGCTCATAACTGCGGGAAAATTGTATTCCAGCTCAAAAACACGGTATACATCGTTTTAGATCGAAACTAGCGAGATTCACGAACATCGATTTTGCAAGTTGTCGATGAGTAGACGAGAGAAAGGTGTAAATTTTTTCTCTCAGAACTGCGCGAAAACTTGTATTCCAGCTCAAAAACACGGTATACATCGTTTTAGATCGAAACTAGCGAGATTCACGAACATCGATTATACAAGTCGTCGATGAGTAGACGAGAGAAAGGTGTAAACTTTTTCTTTCAGAAATGCGCGAAAACTTGTATTCCAGCTCAAAACAACGGGATTCATCGTATTAGATCGAAACTAGCGAGATTCACGAACATCGATTTTACAAGTCGTCGATGAGTACACGAGAGAAAGGTGTAAACTTTTTCTCTCAGAACTGCGCGAAAACTTGTATTCCAGCTCAAAACAACGGGATACATCGTTTTAGATCAAAACTAGGGAGATTCATGAACATCGATTTTACAAGTCGTCGATGAGTAGACGAGAGAAAGGTGTAAACGTTTTCTCTCAGAACTGCGCGAAAACTTGTATTCCAGCTCAAAAACACGGTATACATCGTTTTAGATCGAAACTAGCGAGATTCACGAACATCGATTATACAAGTCGTCGATGAGTAGACGAGAGAAAGGTGTAAACTTTTTCTTTCAGAAATGCGCGAAAACTTGTATTCCAGCTCAAAACAACGGGATACATCGTTTTAGATCAAAACTAGGGAGATTCACGAACATCGAATTTACAAGTCGTCGATGAGTAGACGAGAGAAAGGTGTAAACTTTTTCTCTCAGAACTGCGCGAAAACTTGTATTCCAGCTCAAAATAAGGGGATACATTGTTTTAGATCGAAACTAGCGAGATTCACGAACATCGATTTTGCAAGTTGTCGATGAGTAGACGAGAGAAAGGTGTAAATTTTTTCTCTCAGAACTGCGCGAAAACTTGTATTCCAGCTCAAAAACACGGTATACATCGTTTTAGATCGAAACTAGCGAGATTCACGAACATCGATTATACAAGTCGTCGATGAGTAGACGAGAGAAAGGTGTAAACTTTTTCTTTCAGAAATGCGTGAAAACTTGTATTCCAGCTCAAAACAACGCGATACATCGTATTAGATCAAAACTAGCGAGATTCACGAACATCGATTTTACAAGTCGTCGATGAGTAGACGAGAGAAAGGTGTAAACTTTTTATCTCAGAAATGCGCGAAAACTTGTATTCCAGCTCAAAACAACGGGATTCATCGTATTAGATCGAAACTAGCGAGATTCACGAACATCGATTTTACAAGCCGTCGATGAGTACACGAGAGAAAGGTGTAAACTTTTTCTCTCAGAACTGCGCGAAAACTTGTATTCCAGCTCAAAACAACGGGATACATCGTTTTAGATCAAAACTAGGGAGATTCATGAACATCGATTTTACAAGTCGTCGATGAGTAGACGAGAGAAAGGTGTAAACGTTTTCTCTCAGAACTGCGCGAAAACTTGTATTCCAGCTCAAAAACACGGTATACATCGTTTTAGATCGAAACTAGCGAGATTCACGAACATCGATTATACAAGTCGTCGATGAGTAGACGAGAGAAAGGTGTAAACTTTTTCTTTCAGAAATGCGCGAAAACTTGTATTCCAGCTCAAAACAACGGGATACATCGTTTTAGATCAAAACTAGGGAGATTCAAGAACATCGATTTTACAAGTCGTCGATGAGTAGACAAGAGAAAGGTGTAAACTTTTTCGCTCATAACTGCGCGAAAACTTGTATTCCAGCTCAAAATAAGGTGATACATTGTTTTAGATCGAAACTAGCGAGATTCACGAACATCGATTTTGCAAGTTGTCGATGAGTAGACGAGAGAAAGGTGTAAATTTTTTCTCTCAGAACTGCGCGAAAACTTGTATTCCAGCTCAAAAACACGGTATACATCGTTTTAGATCGAAACTAGCGAGATTCACGAACATCGATTATACAAGTCGTCGATGAGTAGACGAGAGAAAGGTGTAAACTTTTTCTTTCAGAAATGCGCGAAAACTTGTATTCCAGCTCAAAACAACGGGATTCATCGTATTAGATCGAAACTAGCGAGATTCACGAACATCGATTTTACAAGTCGTCGATGAGTACACGAGAGAAAGGTGTAAACTTTCTCTCAGAACTGCGCGAAAACTTGTATTCCAGCTCAAAACAACGGGATACATCGTTTTAGATCAAAACTAGGGAGATTCATGAACATCGATTTTACAAGTCGTCGATGAGTAGACGAGAGAAAGGTGTAAACGTTTTCTCTCAGAACTGCGCGAAAACTTGTATTCCAGCTCAAAACAACGGGATACATCGTTTTAGATCGAAACTAGCGAGATTCACGAACATCGATTTTACAAGTCGTCGATGAGTAGACTGCGCGAAAACTTGTATTCCAGCTCAAAACAACGGGATTCATCGTATTAGATCGAAACTAGCGAGATTCACGAACATCGATTTTACAAGTCGTCGATGAGTACACGAGAGAAAGGTGTAAACCTTTTCTCTCAGAACTGCGCGAAAACTTGTATTCCAGCTCAAAAGACGGTATACATCATTTTAGATCGAAACTAGCGAGATTTACGCACTTTGATTTTACAAGTCGTCGAAGAGTAGACTGCGCGAAAACTTGTACTCCTGCTCAAAACAACGGGATACATCGTTTTAGAACGAAACTAGCGAGATTCATGCACTTCGATTTTACAAGTCGTCGAAGAGTAGACGAAAGAAAGGTGTAAACATTTTCTCTCAGAACTGCGCGAGAACTTGTATTCCAGCTCAAAACAACGGGATACATCGTTTTAGATCAAAACTAGGGAGATTCATGAACATCGATTTTACAAGTCGTCGATGAGTAGACGAGAAAAAGGTGTAAAGTTTTTGGCTCATAACTGCGGGAAAATTGTATTCCAGCTCAAAAACACGGTATACATCGTTTTAGATCGAAACTAGCGAGATTCACGAACATCGATTTTGCAAGTTGTCGATGAGTAGACGAGAGAAAGGTGTAAATTTTTTCTCTCAGAACTGCGCGAAAACTTGTATTCCAGCTCAAAAACATGGTATACATCGTTTTAGATCGAAACTAGCGAGATTCACGAACATCGATTATACAAGTCGTCGATGAGTAGACGAGAGAAAGGTGTAAACTTTTTCTTTCAGAAATGCGCGAAAACTTGTATTCCAGCTCAAAACAACGGGATTTATCGTATTAGATCGAAACTAGCGAGATTCACGAACATCGATTTTACAAGTCGTCGATGAGTACACGAGAGAAAGGTGTAAACTTTTTCTCTCAGAACTGCGCGAAAACTTGTATTCCAGCTCAAAACAACGGGATACATCGTTTTAGATCAAAACTAGGGAGATTCATGAACATCGATTTTACAAGTCGTCGATGAGTAGACGAGAGAAAGGTGTAAACGTTTTCTCTCAGAACTGCGCGAAAACTTGTATTCCAGCTCAAAAACACGGTATACATCGTTTTAGATCGAAACTAGCGAGATTCACGAACATCGATTATACAAGTCGTCGATGAGTAGACGAGAGAAAGGTGTAAACTTTTTCTTTCAGAAATGCGCGAAAACTTGTATTCCAGCTCAAAACAACGGGATACATCGTTTTAGATCAAAACTAGGGAGATTCACGAACATCGATTTTACAAGTCGTCGATGAGTAGACGAGAGAAAGGTGTAAACTTTTTCTCTCAGAACTGCGCGAAAACTTGTATTCCAGCTCAAAATAAGGGGATACATTGTTTTAGATCGAAACTAGCGAGATTCACGAACATCGATTTTGCAAGTTGTCGATGAGTAGACGAGAGAAAGGTGTAAATTTTTTCTCTCAGAACTGCGCGAAAACTTGTATTCCAGCTCAAAAACACGGTATACATCGTTTTAGATCGAAACTAGCGAGATTCACGAACATCGATTATACAAGTCGTCGATGAGTAGACGAGAGAAAGGTGTAAACTTTTTCTTTCAGAAATGCGTGAAAACTTGTATTCCAGCTCAAAACAACGCGATACATCGTATTAGATCAAAACTAGCGAGATTCACGAACATCGATTTTACAAGTCGTCGATGAGTAGACGAGAGAAAGGTGTAAACTTTTTATCTCAGAACTGCGCGAAAACTTGTATTCCAGCTCAAAACAACGGGATACATCGTTTTAGATCGAAACTAGCGAGATTCATGAACAACGATTTTACAAGTCGTCGATGAGTAGACGAGAGAATGGTGTAAACTTTTTCTCTCAGAACTGCGCGAAAACTTGTATTCCAGCTCAAAAACACGGTATACATCGTTTTAGATCGAAACTAGCGAGATTCACGAACATCGATTATACAAGTCGTCGATGAGTAGACGAGAGAAAGGTGTAAACTTTTTCTTTCAGAAATGCGCGAAAACTTGTATTCCAGCTCAAAAACACGGTATACATCGTTTTAGATCGAAACTAGCGAGATTCACGAACATCGATTATACAAGTCGTCGATGAGTAGACGAGAGAAAGGTGTAAACTTTTTCGCTCATAACTGCGCGAAAACTTGTATTCCAGCTCAAAAACACGGTATACATCGTTTTAGATCGAAACTAGCGAGATTCACGAACATCGATTATACAAGTCGTCGATGAGTAGACGAGAGAAAGGTGTAAACTTTTTCTTTCAGAAATGCGCGAAAACTTGTATTCCAGCTCAAAACAACGGGATACATCGTTTTAGAACGAAACTAGCGAGATTCATGCACTTCGAATTTACAAGTCGTCGAAGAGTAGACGAGAGAAAGGTGTAAACTTTTTCTCTCAGAACTGCGCGAGAACTTGTATTCCAGCTCAAAACAACGGGATACATCGTTTTAGATCAAAACTAGGGAGATTCATGAACATCGATTTTACAAGTCGTCGATGAGTAGACGAGAGAAAGGTGTAAAGTTTTTCGCTCATAACTGCGGGAAAATTGTATTCCAGCTCAAAAACATGGCATACATCGTTTTGGATCGAAACTAGCGAGATTTACGAACATCGATTTTACAAGTCGTCGAAGAGTAGACGAGAGAAAGGTGTAAACTTTTTCTCTCAGAACTGTACGAAAACTTGTATTCCAGCTCAAAACAACGGGATACATCGTTTTAGAACGAAACTAGCGAGATTCACGAATATCGATTTTACAATTTGTCGATGAGTAGACGAGAGAAAGGTGTAAACTTTTTCTCTCAGAACTGCGCGAAAACTTGTATTCCAGCTCAAAAGACG